>NW_024381254.1:0-49068 GCF_016835505.1 Polypterus senegalus | reverse complement strand
ACTTTTTTCCCATTATCATATCAATTTAAACTACATTCTGTAGTGCCTACAATTGTAACACATGTCATGACTGGCAAAAACTAAAAATCAACACTTCCAGTTTATAATATTTTCGAATAATAGGTAAAATACACACAGCAGTAAATATAGTGCACAAGCAAAATAAACAATATAATATTTTACAAAAAGCAGTAAAATGTTTATTTACAATGATTTGGATGTATTATCAAAACCCATATGGTCCATAATAATTAGTTTATGTGAAGGAGAGTACACACGTCCGATTAGGAGGCAGTCAAAGAGCCTAAAGGTTAGTGAACTATCGAGAGATATGGAGTGTCACGGGTACTTACCAGAATCTCTTCTCTCCACAGAAAGCCAGAAGGAATTTAATTACCTCCACTTCAGGGTATACAAAATGGCATGCAATGTCACTTCCGTCCATCACCAATGACATCACTCGCCATCACCAATGACATCACTCGGCTCATCCTACTGATGCTGGTTCCGGTTCCTGTCTGACGTCACTTCCTGCCAACCATTTCCTGTTTCCCATAATCCTTACTGTATAAAACCACCATTTTCATCTGAGTAAATCATCAAATGTACCTTTGCAATCAAAGACTTTGATCTCTTTCTATATATTGTCCGAGGGCAATATACGGGACGCAGTCCCCAAACCTTTATATTTGTCAAGACTCTACAGGAGGTATAGCCTTATCAGGGGCTTTCCTTAATAATGCTGAAAAATACATACTCAATAAACTACTGTGCATTACATTTTTATTACCTTTACCTTGTGTCACAAGAACAGACATGGACAGATAAAGAGTTGGGGCAGCCACCCGTATATTGTGGTATCCTGGCTGCAAAGTCGCTTTCTTGTAAAATACAGAGCACTGAAGTGCATACAACCGAGTCCAAAACAAGACTGAGAAACAAAGGAAAGGGGCAGGTTTTAAAGGGGAGACAGGAAGTGAGGTAGTGTGGATCTGGCACGTGGTCTTCCACCATTGGCTCAGTAGCGGAGGTGACATCAGAGGGACTGGAGCTGGTGTGGCCGACTTCCATTGGCTCAGTCCGGAAGTGATGTCAGGAGATCCAGGTGAAATCCCGGGGATGGTCTACAGGCAAGGAGAAAAGAGTCAGTGCACTCTGCCACACCCGGCATGCCTCGAACTGCCTTCACTCAAGCCCTTTAGCTGCCTCCCATGCGCGCGTGTGACAAGGCCCCCCTTAGCCCAGACCCGGCGGGTGGGCGACCTAACCGAGAGGTCGTGAACCCGAGAAGGCATCAGCGTTGGCGTGGAGGCGCCCGGCGATGAGCAGGCGAAAACTTATGCGGCTGCAGGTCAAGAAACCACCGGGTGACCAGCGGATTCGACTCCTTGTGGAGGGCCATCCACTGTAGGGTGCATGGTCCGTGACAAGGGTGAATTCCGGCCCAACAGGTAGTACCTCAGCTGAGTAATCGCCCATTTAATCGCCAGAGCCTCCCTCTCCACCGCAGCATACCTGGTCTCCGGTCCAACAGTTTCCGGCTCAGGAACATGATGGGGTGCTCCACACCATCGGCGCTTTGGCTCAGCACGCGCCCAGGCCTGTGTCGGCGTCCGTCTGGAGGATGAAAGGCAAAGAAAAGTTAGGTGCCATCAAAACAGGTGTGGGCGTAAGGGCCTGCTTTAAGTCACCAAATGCAGCGCCTGTTTTTCAGTCCATGCCACAATGTTGGGGCCCTCTTCTTTGTTAAATCAGTCAAGGCGCTCTCTCCAAAACCGGTACAAACCGGCGGTAGTACCCGGCTAACCGAAAGGCTTGGACCTGCCGCTTGGTTCATGGACGGGCCATTTCAGAATGGCATCAATTTTGGAGCACTGTGGCCTTCACGGTACCCGACCCACCAGGTAGCCTAAATATTTGGCCTCGCTTAATCCGAAGAAGCATTTCTGGGATTAATCCGAACCCGGCCTCACCAAGTGTCCGTAATACCGCTTGGACATGCTGTAGGTGTTCCTTCCATGTGCTGGAATAGATGACCACGTCATCCAGGTAGGCAGCACTGTATGAGTTATGAGGCGAAGCACTTTGTCCACCAGGCGCTGAAAGGTTGCTGGAGCCCGTGTAACCCAAATGGAAGGACACGATACTGCCAGTGTCCGCTAGGGGTACTAAGCGCGGTTTTACCTTGCGAGTCCGTTAAAGGAACCTGCCAGTACCCTTCGTCATGTCAAGTGTGGTCAGGTATTGAGCCTGTCCAAGCCTCTCGAGGAGGTCGTCCCAGCGTGGCATTGGATAAGCATCAAATTGGGAGACTTGATTAAGCCGGCGGAAGTCATTGCAGAACCTCCAACTTCCGTCAGGCTTACCGGCGAGCACAATGGGGCTGGACCAGGGACTATAACTTTCCTCAATCACACCTAGCTCCAGCATGCGATCTCAAGCTCCACTTCAGCCTTTTTGCCTCGGGAAGGGCGATCGAGGCGTTCTCGGACAACAACCCGGGCTCTGTCACGATGTTGTGCTCAATCAGAGAGGTCCTTCCGGGTTCTCACTGACTACCTCCCGAGCGGTCCGGATAACTGTTTCCAGCTCCTGCCGCTGTCTGGGACTTAAGTCCGTGCCGAAGTTAAGGTCGTGTGTGTGCGAAGAGTGAGCGGGGCTGGCGGAGGAGGGATCGGGGTCCCTGTCCTTCCACGGTTTCAGCAGGTTCACATGATAAACCGCTCCTTTGGCGGCGATTGGGTTGACTCACCAAATAGTCGACCAGTCCCTTCCTCTCCTTAACCAGGGGCCCTGCCAGTGGGCAAGCAATTTAGAGTGGGAGGTAGGCACTAGGACCATGACCCGATCTCCCGGCGGAACTCCCGAAGAGGCGTGCCGCGGTTGTAGTACCGGGCCTGTGCTGCTTGAGCCTCCTCCATGTGACTTTTAAGGACAGGCCGAATCTTTCCAAATCTATCGCGTAACTGCGCGATATACTCCAGTATGTTTGTGGAGGGAAGAGCCTCTTCTTCCCAGCCTTCTTTCAAAATATCTAATATGCCCGAGGTTGTCGCCGTACAGTAGTTCAAAGGGGAGAACCCGTGGAGGCTTGTGGGACTTCCGATAGGCAAAAGGGCGAGGGGAGGAGCTGATCCCAGTTCCTTCCATCCTCGCTGACCACCTACGCAGCATTTGCTTGAGAGTTTGATTAAACCTCTCTACTAATCCGTCGGTTTGAGGATGATACACGAGGTCTTTAAATGCTTTATTTTCAGTAATCTGGCAGTCTCCTTGAGCGTTTCCGAGGTGAAGGGGTCCCCTGGTCTGTCAAGACTTCTTTGGGGATCCCCGCGTGACCCCCCCTAGTAATTCCCGTCGATGGCTTTAGAGGTAGCTGGCGCAGCGGAACAGCTTCGGGTATGTGTAGCGTAATCCACGAGGACTAAAATGTACTTGTGTCCTCGGGCTGAGGGCTCCAGGGTCCCACCAGGTCGACCCGATTCTGTGGAAGGAGCGTCAATCAGTGGAATAGGAACAGAGGAGCACGGTCCCTCCTAGGAATTTGTCGCAGTTGACACTCCGGGCAGGAAGCGCAAAAGCGACGAACCTCCTCATTAATTCCTGGCCAGTAGAAGCGGGCTTGATCCGCTCCAGAGTTTTGGTGCCCAGGTGGCCACCTAGGAGGTGGGCGTGTGCTAGCTCGCAGACCTGCCGCGGAAGGTGCAGCGGCACTAGCAGCAGCCTCGTCTCCTGCCCGTCATGCATTGCTACACGGTAAAGGAGGTCATTATCTAGCACAAAGTAGGGGCCCTGTGGCATCGACTGATTAGTCGCTGGCCATTGACAAGGACCACTGCATTTTTACAAACTTCAGGGAGTCATCATTCCATTGCTCCCTTCTAAAAGAAGCCGGCGTTTCTTAAATTGGAACCGCAACACGGAGAGAGGGTCAGCGTCGACCTCAATGGGCGTGGTTTCCTCCCGCTCCGCCGCGTCGTTGGTGGATGACGTGTTAGCCCGCGCGGCCCGGGGTTGCCACGTCAGTCAGGGCGACGCTGTCTCTCTCTGCCGGCTGATTACGGCGTGGAGGCAGCTTGAGGCGGGTTATCTCCGTCCATAGCGAGGCCCAAATTAACCCGGGAGTGGTATGTGTCTCACGCTTTTGATTTTAGACCAGTCCGCCCTAGTATCACGGGTGTGGAGGATCAGGTAGGACGCTACGGTGAGTTCTGAACTGACCCTCCGTAACTGATGACACAGCGGCGGACCTGTACCAGCGGATGTCTCCGTGGACACAGGTTATACCGGTCTTAAATTTTAGCCACTGTTGCGGTTGCACAAAGCGGCGGCAACAATGGAAATGTTGCTGCGGTCGAACAAACCTGTGGTCTTGTGTCCGTTGGCGATCCTGCGCCAGTATGTGGGACCGCCAGCGGATTAGCGAAACACACCAACCCCTCCTCGCCCTCCACCTGCATTCCTCCTTGCCCCAAGCGGTTTTGCGCGCCAGCTGCTGCACGTCTGAGCTCCGGATTGTACAGGGAGGGGCTAGGTCTTGGAACATACCCGGCTGGGTTTGACATGAGGGCGGTTCTGCTCCCCAGAGTGTGAGGCCGCCCTCTGCGTCTCCATAAGCTCTATGAGCTCAGACATGTTCTTAAACCGCTCGCCAAACCGGCTGGGTGAAGCCACGGGAAGCGCTTCCAGGAGCAGATAGCAAGCTACCTGCTCTATTATTTGGTAGAGCGTGTTTTCAAATGGCGTAGCCAATGCCCTACCATTGCCCATAAGGACCAGGCTTGTCTGTTGGTCGGCGCTCAGGGTCCAACCTCCATTTTTTATTTTATTCACCTGCCAGTCTGGGGCACCCCTAGGTGGTAAATGGGGCTTTGGTTTCGCGGGGAGGCAGGCACTCTCCCCCAGGAGAGCATACTGAGTCCCTTTTGCCTCCCCCCTCCAGGGCAGCCCAATTCTGTGAGCCCCACCCGCACACTCCCTGGCCTCTCCAGATGGCCTAGTTATGAGTGCTGGGAGCCGGAGCCACGCAGGTCACGCCGGACCAGCGGGGCACCCTCCCGCCTGAAGACTCGGCCCGATGCAGCTCCCACCTGGGTATATTGCAGGTCCTGTCCCCTTCTCTTCTGGGACTTCTCCATCCTGCTGACTACGCCACTGTCACAAGAACGAGACATGGACAGATAAAGAGTTGGGGCAGCCACCCGTATATTGTGGTATCCTGGCTGCAAAGTCGTTTTTCTTGTAGAAATACAGAGCACTGAAGTGCATACAACCGAGTCCAAAACAAGACTGAGGAAACAAAGGAAAGGGGGCAGGTTTTAAAGGGGGAGACAGGAAGTGAGGTCGTATGGATCTGGCACGTGGTCTTCCACCATTGGCTCGTAGCCGGAGGTGACATCAGAGGGACTGGAGCTGGTGTGGCCGACTTCCATTGGCTCAGTCCGGAAGTGATGTCAGGAGATCAGGTGAAATCCCGGGGATGGTCTACAGGCAAAGGAGAAAAGAGTCAGTGCACTCTGCCACACCCGGCATGCCTCGAACTGCCTTCACTCAAGCCCTTTAGCTGCCTCCCATGCGCACGTGTGTGACACTTGTTATAATTTTGCTGTTTTTTTTTTTCCACGTTCTATTTGTGACACTTTTATTCCCTTATGCATTCCCATTTTCCCTACTAATTACAGAAACACTGTCATACTACCTAAATTAGTGCGCAAACCTTTGCAAATGTGTTTGACCTTTCAATACAATAAAACAGGTTGAAGACTTGTGTGTGTAAAGAAGTTGAACATTCAGTTATTCAGGTAATATTAATTACTAAGTTATTAGGGATGTATAGCTCAGATGATGTGCTTTCAATTAAAACAATTCTGGAGATCGCAGAAAAATTATTATACTCACTGTGGAGCACATCCCGTTCAAATGATGTCATTAGTGTTAACTGTATCCATGTGCGATGCCTGCTTGTGTGCCTTGCATATACTGTACAGTTTATCTGGAATAAGATTATTAGACTCTTGTGAACATCAAATTAAAGGCCTTCTAAAAACAAACACACACACCACAACAACAGTAAGTCTACACACAAACTTCTTCCTTCAGGTAAAATAATGTATAATTTGTCACTTTCTGGACTACTTCAAAGTTCTTTTCAAATTGATCTTCCTTTTCTGCGGTGGGCTGGCACCCTGCCCGGGGTTTGTTTCCTGCCTTGCGCCCTGTGTTGGTTGGAATTGGCTCCAGCAGACCCCCGTGGCCTGGTAGTTAGGATATAGCGGGTTAGATAATGGATGAATGGATGGATCTTCCTTATAGTCTCAGTAATATATGTCACATCCATCCATCCACCTATCCATTCCTTTTCTAACTCCTCTTTTTCAGCTCACTGTTCAGTAGGAACCAGCGCAGGAGCAGGGTGGCAGTCAGCCCTGGACAAGATGACAATCCACTGAAGAGGACACTCACACATACACATACACACACAATTTTTCAAATTGTTCTACTTTACAGGTGCCAAATAACCTAACACGCACATTTTTGGAATATACAAGAAATACAGAGAGGAAAATTCATACAAACAGCCGCAAACTCTGCTTGGGCAAAATTTTTAATTCTGGGCTCTGAAGATGTGAGGTAGTAACTGTAGTACAACCATGCTCCTATGTTAGATATTGTAGGAATAAACATATTGAAAATTAATATATTAAAGACGATGTAAATCATAACTATTAAAATAAAATTTGATCATCAATTTCATGTATAATGACTGCTGTACAGAAACAAGAACCCATTCACCTATTTATATATCTTTTTTTTTTCATTTAAATGTTACAGGCTGCTAGAACCTACACCAGGAGCTTTGGATGAAAGGCCTAAACTAATCCTGAATGGAATATTTAAAACTCATCTACACAGGATTCGAGTGAGATATAATTTGACCTAGCAGCAGACATTTGTATTAAAGAAAGAAACTGGAGTTCCTGAGAAAACCAATGCTAACTCCTATGGCAAGCCAAATTATCATTCAGAGTTATCTTTAAATGATAATTTTGCTTGCCATAAATGATGATTTTGAATAATGAGTACAACTTTTAAATAAAGAGGAAGTGATTTAAAGATATCTGTAATTTGTTTTAAAGATATCTTTAAATAAAGAAACTATTTAAAGATAACTGTAATTCGTTTAAATATATCTTTAAATACTGTGGAAAGCATACCCCCGGACACAGACAGTCAGACAGACAGCAGAATGTCCAAAACACTCCTTTATTTCTCCTAAGCACCACAATGCCTTCCAACAACTCTCTTTCTTTTTCTTTCTTTCTCCTTCTTCTCCTTCTTCTAACCTCCACTCCCCTCCTCACAAGCTCCATCTCCTTCCTCCCAACTCCGACTCGTCTACTGGAGGGAGGCAGCCCCTTTTATCATGACCCGGATGAGCCCCAGGTGCTCCACCTGACGACACTTGCTGGTGTGGTGGAAGTGTCAGGAGAGCACCTGGAAGCACTCCGGGTGCCCCTGGATTAGCTTCCGGCAGCACTTCCTGGTGTGGTGGAAGTGCTGCCATCCAGGATTCCCTAACCGTCCGGGCGCCCCCTGGTGGTGGCCACGTCCTCCCGTAGGGATGGCGTCCCAGCTCCGTTCCCGTGGCCCCAAGTAGACCCGGTCGGCTGCTCTCTCTGGCCCAAGGGAGGTATCGTCCATCTCGGGGACCGTCCAGATGTCCCGGATGGGTAGGGTCCCCAGTCATCTGGGACAATCATGCAGCTCATTTAAAGATATCTGTAATTCATTAAAAAATATCAGCAAATCATTTGAAGATATCTTTAAATACATAAGTGCTCATTTGAAGATATGTGTAAATAATTTAAAGATATCTTGAAGTGCATTAAAGATACCTTAATTCGAGATGCATTTCAAGATATCTGTAAATCATTCCAAGAGATTTTTAAATCATGTACAGATATCTTCAAATGATTAAGAGATATCTCAAATGATTTAAAGATATCTGGAAATATTTAAAGATATCTTGAAATATATAGAGATATCTTTAAAGATTTAGAGATATCTTTAAATGTTTTCAAGATATCTCCAGTCTAAAGTAAACACCATGTAGGAAGTGCAGCACCTCAAGATACAAGTACTTTGTAGAGTAAATTTGGTTATTTATGCTGGACTATCCAGAAAAATTAAAGAGGAGTGAGCAGAGACTTTTTCATTTTTACTGCATATATAGTGTCCTAGCTAGAGGGACCACTATGGTAACACAATGGCAAAATAAATAAAAGAGTACAAATAGGTTATAGGCAAGGTGGCGCAGTGGGTGGCACTGCTGCCTTGCAGTTAGGAGACCCGGGTTTGCTTCCCAGGTCCTCCCTGAGTGGAGTTTGCATGTTCCCCCCATGTCTGCGTGGGTTTCCTCCCACAGTCCAAAGACATGCAGGTTAGCTGCAGTGGCGATCCTAAATTGTCCCTAGTGTGTGCTTTGTTTGCTGTGTGTGTGTCCTGTGGTGGGCTGGCGCCCTGCCCAGGGTTTGTTTCCTGCCTTGCGCCCAGTGTTGGCTAGGATTGGCTCCAGCAGACCCCCGTGACCCTGTAGTTAGGATATAGTGGGTTGGATGATGAATGGAAAAAAGGTTATAATGTCTTCTGTAAAAATTAGACCATACTTTTCATGAATTATATAGATTCTTTTCAAACTCTACTGTAATAAGGAAAATGCCATAATACAAAATTCCTAACACTCCACCTCAAACTGGTTACATTTCTGTGGTCTATCAGCTTATTTAACAGCAGATTTTATCCCTGAAGGGGACATGTCATAAAGAGTTAAAGCACCCCAATTACCTGTGACCTAGTTACCTCAAAGATGTTGTACTAAACGCATACTTTGCAGTGCACTATACAGTTATTTTCTGATTATTTTCTGAGTATTTTTTAATTTTGATTTTCCATTTTTATTTAACTGACACAGCAAGCATAAATTAGAAATGCCAAGTACTGAAAACATAGGAAGGGGTAGTATTTTGGCACAGTGGTTAGTGCTGTTACCAAACCATACAGAGAACCCAGAAAGCTTGCTTTAAATCTTAGGTCTGGTCACTGCATGTGGGGAGTTTGCACACACTACTAGTATTGTTTGGGTTTTTCTTTGGTTACTGCGCCAGTTTCCATGATTTTAAATTGACGTGACAACAGTGATTGTGTATGAGTCCTGAGATGGACTGACGTCCTGTCCAGGGTTGGTTCCTGTATTGGATCTACAACTGTTGGAATAGCTTTCTACTCCCTTCTGCCCTAGATGATGATTATACTGTAAAAAAATGGATGGATGCAATATTATACTGTATATGATAAATAAAACCTGAATATTTAGTCTCTGTAAAAAAGGAGTGATTAGGAGCAATAACAACAGTGTTCTTTTTGTGTAGTCTAGCATTGAACTGTATCAACATGACAGTGCAAAGTTGCAAATCCAAATCAAAAGACTTTTTTTACATCCATCTGTCAAAGTTCTGGGTTTTGAGATGTTGTGCAATACAGAAACCAACCCCAAACAGATGGACAGTTTTCTGTAGCACATCTGCACTCACTCAAACCAAGGTAAACTAGATTTATCAGTTAACATAAGTATACCTTTCAACTTAAGGGGGTACTCTTGAGTTCACAGAAAAACAAACACAAGAAGAACTTGCAAACAGCACACAAAAAAAAGCCATAAATGTTACTTTCATGAATTTTAGAGATGCTTTCTAAACATTACCATAGTAAGGACCATGCCATACAGGATTACTAACACTGTGTCCCAAACTGGTTATAATTCTGTGGTCTGTTAGCTTATTTAAAAGCAGATTTTATCTCTGATGGATCCAAATGCTATAAGAAATAGCATTACCTGCTGCAATACCAACATTCTGTAGAAGTATATTTCCATTATTTGCACTATTTACAGTATATAAATATGAATGAGCAACTTCAGGAGTAAGAGCAGGTAGTCAATTAATGAATTAGTGTCTGCAAATGCTCTCCTTGATACATAGTCTTTAAAGTTGGAACACCTGAATCACTTAGTGTAAAAAACTTCTCTTTAGCTTCAGTTTAAAATACTTGTTTGATATTTCCTCCCATCTTCCCTTTTCCCCAATAAATAATGTATTTCATAAGAGCCATTCATTCTCTGAACCTAAAGGGAGATATAACAGGTGCAATGCAAGAGTCAACCCTCAGTCTGACACCATTCCAATACATGGCACATTTTTTTATACTGTCAACACATGGGATTAGGGGGCAGCCAACGGGCCCGACAGAACGCAAAAGAATGCAAGATGGGGATAATGATTGGACTGGACTACCAATACTGATGCTCTGTACAAGAAAGGACAGAGCCGACTATACTTCCTTAGAAGGCTGGCGTCCTTCAACATCTGCAATAAGATGCTGCAGATGTTCTATCAGACGGTTGTGGCGAACGCCCTCTTCTACACGGTGGTGTGCTGGGGAGGCAGCATAAAGATGAAGGACGCCTCACGCCTGGACAAGCTGGTGAGGAAGGCAGGCTCTATTGTAGGCACGGAGCTGGACAGTTTGACATCCATGGCAGAGCGGACGGGCGCTGAGCAGGCTCCAGTCAATCATGGAGAATCCACTGCATCCACTGAACAGTGTCACCTCCAGACAGAGGAGCAGCTTCAGCGACAGACTGCTGTCACCGTCCTGCTCCACTGACACTGACAGTCTGAGAAGACCCTCAGACTATGTAACTCTTCAATTCCACTGGGAGTTGGTAAACGTTAACATTATACAAAGTTATTGTCTGTCTGTTATACCTTCATTGTTATTACTCTTTAATTTAATATTGTTCTTTATCAATGTGCTGCTGCTGGAGTATGTGAATTTCCTTGGGATTAATAAAGTATCTATCTATCTATCTAAAATGAAGTATTAATGCCTTTCTCCTTTCCTCACCAGAAAAACAGATGATTAACAAACCTGCACCGTTTGGATTTCCATCCACGCAAGCACCGTCCCAAGCCCCGGAGATGGCACCACTTCCGCATCACATCCATCTGATTACGCTCCCATCCTCCCATACTGGCTTCACTTCGGTCCATCTTCAATGACCTCATTTCTGGCCCCTGATGATGACGTCACCTCCGTCATTCACTCTCCACATCATCCCCATTTCCTGTCTGTTGTACTTCCTGCCGCAAAACATCCAAAAGCTCAGTTGAAGATTGTTTTGATGTCAACTGTTTGATGTAGTATCAGTCCCAATTGATTGCCTGGACCACCAACATTATATGGGGACATATCCCCAACCCTTAATCTGTTTTCTTGTCTTCTTATTTCTTCACAATACATATACACATATATTCATATGTTCCAGTTAACTTATGAGTATGATGTGATATGGAAGAAAATCCACAAACAAAAGGAGAACTGAAAGTATCTTAACTGTGAATTGAAGAACCCCAGGGTTAAGGAAGCAATGTTAACCATTACATCATCTTGTGTTGCAATTTTTATGTAGAAAGTTACTTAGGATTACATTAGCTAATATGAGAAGAGCAACAGTGCTTCCTGATAATGAGGTTTTCTTATGGCAAGATCCCTGTGTTAATGATCCTTGCCTTTTTCTCTGTTTTTATGGGGTGGACCTCTGAGCCTTATACCTTTGTTTTGAGAGAACAACCAAAACATGCTAATTTGATTGAACAAAAAATATTTATAAGTACTGTAAGATAATATGTGCTTATATACAGAAACATAAGACAATGAAGAAAACAAAATTTGGAGGTACGGATCTTTATCGGTTTGTATTATATTGGGAACAACATTTTGCAATCTATCATCCCTCCATCTAATTTATAAACCCATCCAGTCCAATTCTGGCCTGTTGAGAGTCACAGAGCACTGCTGCAGCACTGGGTACAAAGCAGGAACCAACTCTGGATAGGAAACCAATCCAGCCAGGGATAAATATATGCAAACACCCCAACACTCACTCATACTGGACAATGTGGAGTCACTAATCATGCACATGTTTGGTATCTTGGAAAATCAAAAGTAACTAGAGAAAACTCAAAACAGCTCAAACAGAGATTCCATAATAGACTGCTGAGTGTTTATATATGGATCTGTGAGTGGCACGTTCAGGGTTGGTTCCTGACTTTGCTTCCACCTCTAGCAGTATTGAGGGTTAGAAAATGGGTTATATATAACATTAGATACAACATTATAAAGCTTTAGGTTGACTGATGCACTGATTGTTCTCATATATGGTTAAAATATGGAGCAGCTTTGAAAAATTTTCCAACACTTTTCTGATTTTTTTTTTTCAGGCCTGTGTTTTTTAGTTCAACTACAAGACATAGTTCATCTACAAGAAGTAGTACACTTTGTGGACTGGTTTTTATTGTTCTAATGTTGGAACTTCTTATTATGGGCTTGTGGATTGTTCCTTACATAACCTCAATATCCATTTGGTCTCTGGTTAACTTAAGCGCACTGAACAAAAACACACATTCAGTACTTTTCATTCACTACTCTTCACTCTTCTCGATTCTTCCCTCATTTATACTGTATACACTGCAAAAAATGCATATACAAAACTAGACAAAAACATTAAATGGGAGTTGTTTTGCTTTTTATTTATGGGTTAGGCAAAATTTACCTGACAAGATTTCTTAAATATGGAAGCCGAGAAGACGCATTACAATATTGTTATTTTTGTAAATTATCTCCTCAAGATAACAGACTAATTTTATCGAGATTTCAAAACGAACTTTGTTTTCTCAAGAAAATGTAATAATTTTATCTCGATAAAATTAGTCTGTTATCTTGAGGAAACAATTTTAAAAACTAACACTATTGCACGTCCTCTCTCGGCTTCTGTACTTAAAGTAAGCTAAATAATTGTAAATACAAATTTTTTGATAAGTCAATAATTCTTACAGTAAGGAAAACAAGATTTAATGTCATGATATAAATAATTTTGTTGCAGTGTTGTTGGGTCTCTTCTGTCTTCTTCACTAGTTAGACTCTGTCATGACATAAACTGTGAAGTTCTCAGTTTCAGAAATTCCAGAATTCATCTTTAATCATTTCTTCTCAAGGCTTCTTCTACCATTTCTATGCTGATGACACACAGATCTTCCTTCTTTTTCCTTCCTGCAACCCACAGGTTTCAACCCAGACCTCCAGCTGTCTCTCTGACATCCCATCATGGCTGAGTGATCATCACCTTAAACATAAACTTTCAGAGTCATATATCTTGTACTTGCCCTGATTCTCATTCCTCAAATTTGTTTCTTAGAGTCATCCCTAAAGATATTTCCCTTGAACAATCAGTGACGGGACAGAAAACTTGGTGTGATTTTAGACTCATCGTTTTCATTTATGGAACATATATCTTCAATGACCAAGTTGTTTCTTTCTTCATAAATTTTCCAGCAGCTCCGTATATGACTTTATCTTTTTACCTTTTTTATCTCTATTTTCTCTATTTCACTGATCACTCCTACCACTTTCTTTTTATTTTAATTTTATCATTTTATTACTATTTAATTTAATATTGTTTCTTTGTATCAGTATACTGCTGCTGGATTATGTGAATTTCCCCTTGGGATTAATAAAGTATCTATCTATCTATCTATCTATCTATCTATCTATCTATCTATCTAATATTCAAGGTTCAACCTTCCTCCCTAATTATACCATGTAACTCCTTGTTCAGGCACTGGCTCTTTCTCATTTGGACTATTGCAACTCTATCCTGGTGGGACTTTCTTCAGCTGCTATCATACCTCTCCTACAGAATTCAGCTTCTCAACTGGTGTTTCCTCATTTCACTCCAACTATTTCTCTGCTTTGGTTTCTGCTCTTGCTTCCTTTTGCTGCAAAGATCTAGTTGGAAACTCATGTTGTAACCTATAGTTTTGCGCCTCAATATCTCCAATCCTTGGTCTCTTCATACGTCCCTTCAAGAAATCCCCGTTCCACCCTTGCCTGTCCGCTGACTGTGTCTCCTTTTGCTGTATGTATCAGGACTGCACAATGTTTCCCCGTTCTGCTCCTAAAACATGGAATGATCACCCTTTATCTTTTAGTACTACACCCAATTTTCTTGTGTTTACGAGTCTTTTGAAAATGCACCTTTTTATTAAATATTTTGGATCTGCTTAGCTTCTCTCCTACAGGATTGCTGTGGTTGTACTCATAAAGAGTTTAGGATTCTGATGTTTTTCTTAGTCAACTTGCAGGTGTATGTGTGGAGTTCTGCATCCTTGTGCTTACTTTTTATCTTGTTCTCTGTTGCTTTGATGCTTACATCTTCATTCTGCAATTATAACTTGCTTTGTAACTTGCCTTAGATAAATGTGTCTACTAAATAAAAATAATCATTATAACTAGGCAGAAGCTATCTGATAGGTTACAAAGAATATCCCAGCTACATGCTAAATTCTAATATGCCGACTTCAAATCTATCTATATACTGTATATAATTCACTAAGTCCATGGCAAGCAAGACGCACGCAAGACAGACCATGGGATACGCGCGACAGAGCCCCGCCCACCAACAATTCAAGCGAGAGCGAAAGCATTTGCCAAGAATGTTTTCATTAATCAAGAATATATAATTCACTAAGCAGCCGACCAGGGCACGCAAGAAGCAGCACGCAAGACAGACCATGTGATACGCTGGACAGAGCCCCGCCCACCAACAATTCACTAAGCAGCCGACCATGGCACACAAGACAGACCATGGGATATGCACGACAGAGCCCCGCCCACCAAAAATTCGAGCGAGAGCGAAAACATTTGATCCTCAAACCCACCCCGTTTGGACATCTGTGTCTTTCAGGAAGTGTTCACCCATCAGTACATAATTGTGCTGCATATGCTATGCCGCGGGTTGGCTAGTTGTTTATATTAGATAGATAGATAGACAGACAGATAGACAGATACTTTATTAATCCCAAGGGGAAATTCAAAAAATTCTCCTTATTACCAAACATCTGTGAATTTCTGAAGCTAACAAGATGCTTTGAGTAGAATCATCAGTGTCATATAGACAGAAAAGTTGAGGACATAAAAGATGAGCCAGAACTGGTGGGCACAAAATGTAGAGGATGTTAATGTAAAGGAGTGGTCTGACAATTTCAGAATATTGAAAGGAGCATTCAATTAAGGCAAAACCCGACTGCAAGACTCACTATAGTAGTAATATACATTGAGATGGAACATTGCAGAAACATTCAGCAATTGGCAGGCTTTCATTTTCATATTTGTCTTGAAAGAAGTATGAAACATTTCTCAGCAATCTGTTAAAACTTAGAAGTGACATTAGTCTTTCATCAGTTGTTAACAGTCTCCTTGATTCCCATATTAAAATTTTAATAAAGTTAACTCTTACCAAGTACTGATTTCTTTCTTTTTCATTATTAGGTTAGGAACTTACCCATACAGAACTTCTTTGTTGATTTGTATCCTACATACAAAGGTTTGGCGCCTTATTCCACACTTTTTGGTTATAGTTACTGTGTCTTCAGCACCTTTGCAGTTGGACCTATGGTGTTTGTCACTCTGAACGAGTTTCCTTTAAACTCACTGTTTCTTGGTGTCTAGGGTTTTGGGTGTCACTTCCCAAATCTGTTAGGTATTGCTCTACTGTTAACCATTGGCCAAAGCGCATTTTGGATTTGCTTCTGGATATTTCTTTAAACCATGTTAATTTTCTTTTGGAGATTCCTGTTGTTCAAGGAATTTCTTTCTTCTGGGTAAAGATTGCATATTTCATTTATCTTTATATATTCTTGAGATATTTTTGTGCTTAGAAAGCTGTATGTTTATTATTGTGGGAATTTACAGAGACTGTGTTTCCTCAGCAAAGCTTCACCTTTGCATGTCGTTATGTCTGTTGCTTACTCTTTGGCTTTACTCCTATGACAACTGCTTTATACCTGTGCATACCTGTGTCACTTAAACAAAATAAAAGAGTTGACTCTGAGGTGCACCACACTGGGAATTTGTCATGGGTAGCATGGTATTTAAACCACCAAAGGCAAAGGTAGTTTCCAGTGGTGGAGACTATATAATTGTCTTCTTTTTAATAAAGTAATTCCATAAATCATAAACATATAAAATATACTGATATCTCTTAAATAAACTTAATATCCTAAAATAATCAGAAATGTAATGAAATCAAAGTATCCTTAAACATTTACCCATGAGTCCTTTTAAGTGATGCTTGTCAGTTTATGAAATTTATGAAAAATCACCATCCGATCAGTGCACAATATTAGACAGGTTCTCCTTTTTTTTCAGCAGTAACAAATAAAGTCACTACCAAGTCCACTAATGTCCACTCAACAAAGAATGAAACTGCTTTGAACAAATACAGGCCATCACAGGCTGTCTTTTGAGACCCAATAAAACACAGGGAGCTGTAACTGCAGCTGAAGGTAACAGTCACACGTCAGTAGAATGTCATTTGACTGTAAACATAAAAATAATGGTTCTCTAATGGTACTTTACTGGGTTGGTTGCTTTCTAGAACCATTGTTTGGCAAAGAGATATTTCAATCTGGGGAGGATTCTTTGATGTGAAATTACTTTTAAAAGGTTACTAACATGTGGACAAAACAGTAATCTTTAATGCATAATGGACTACCTAGAAGAATACTAACAGATCAAGAATCCTAAACTTAACCTGTGTTATTGCATGCAGCAAGAGTCCTTTTAAAATCAGGAACCCAGTGGTATTTCATAAATCTGTTATTACTTATTTAGGGAACCTGTTACAGACTTAAATAAATAAAGATTATTCCAGGAACCTTCATGTAGATCGCTCTTTTAGGAACCAAAAATATTTCCTTAATGGCTTCCCAATGAAAAACCACTTTGGCACCTTTATGAGTGTATGTACAGTATGTCTGGCTATTTTTATGGTGATAAGAAATGATAATGCATCAACTTCTTTCACTTTGTCTCAAAATGTTTCATTAAAGTTGTTACAATCAATTAGGATTTTACCTAAATTATACATTCTACTGTTTATTTCATCAGATGCTAAAGCTTTCATTGTTTTAAAAGGGGGAAAACAAAACTAAGGAAAAAGGGGAATGTTTTGGTTGTTTTGCCATTATAGAAAATAAAAAATGATATTGGAATTGTTTAAAGGTTTATTAAGAAATTTAAATGGATGATTTTTTGTTATAAAAGTAATAATGATTCACTATTTTGTAGTTATTTATTGTATATCAATTAATATCCTTAGACAACAACAAAGATGTATTTGTTATATAGCCTAAAATCACACAAGGAATGCCTCAATGGACTTTAACAGGCCCTGTTTTTTTTTATAGCTCCCAACCATAGCTCCATAAGAAGACAAGAAAAAAAAACTTGATGAAATCTTAACAAAGGCAATTCAGAGGGAGGCCGGGTACTATATGTTGAGTGTGCCATGGGTGTCAAAAGACGGGTTAAATACAATACACAAAACAGAATACAAGAAATGTTCTTCATAGATAGATGGCCAATCTATCATTGTCACCTCAGAAATACAGCAGTATAAACTACTTTGTTGTTGCACAGCACTGATTACCAATTGCAGGCAAAAAGTACCTCATGGCAAAATGCAAGAATAGATTACACCACTCACTAAATACGAATTATCCCATATAAGGCACTAGCCATCCCCTGTGTCTCCTCGTAGTAGTGAAACAGGACGGTGAGGAGGGCCCTGCCTGGCTTCCCACTTCTGACATCACGCTTCCTCCTCCCCTCGGCCTGCAGCCTCTCTCTTGGATTAGCGCAAATATATCGCTCCTGCAAGCGAATTATGATTCTTGGCATGATGAGAGAAGTCGCAGAATCAACCAGAATGTTCAAGCAAATTATAGAAAAAAAACAGATTTAAATCTGTTAAGTAGTTCTCTCATGCAAAGCAGACAGACATACAGACAGACAGATGTTGAATTTAATATATATACTGATACAGACCACCACCCCAACAACTCCTTTTTGAAAAATAAAATATGGCCACCCAATAAATCACTTCCCATTTGTAGGTCCATTTCCTCCTTCTTAAAAAGAAATTACTTTAGAGCTGGTATCTTTTTTTTACCTATTATATCATAATTTCACTTTGGCAATCATTCATTTTACTACAGTCTGTTTACTTATACATATGATTCCTTTCTTTTAGTATTCTAATGGATTTTCTGTACTAGCGAGGTGCGGTGAGGTTCATGGCTGGTGAGGCACTGACTCCTTCAGAGTCAGATTAACAAATATATGAACCCAAAAGAGTAGCTTATTTACTATTCAGTTAGCAGCATGCACATTGACTACTGGTTATGTTTCATATCTCATCAGCATTCTCTACACACACATCGGTTAGGTACATATTTGGATAAGAAAGAATGTTACATTCAGAAGGTGACAGAGAGTGAAGATAATGCATTTCCTTCTCACTCTCCATGTGTTCTAAATTTACAGTTGCTTATTCCACATTTCATACTTATTCAATGCAAAAGAAAGTTTAGAGTGGTGTACAAAAATGGATTTCAATTTTCACCTTAATTGAAATATTTAGTTGTTTTTAAAAGCTTTTAATTCTGATGCTTTAATCAATTTTAATGCAGACTGTTCAACAAAAGGATAACAAAAACCAAAACAATATTTTATTTAAGATCAAAATTTAGATTTTAAATATTGGATTGGTTATTTTCTTAGTCTGATCCCATTTATTTATAAAGTTAAAAACCGTGTGTGGTATTACCTTTATTCGTAAATGAAGTACATGCACCTATCCTTCTCCACGAAAATCTCTGTCACTTTCTTGTAAAAGTCCTCCTTATTTTAGTTTAAAAAATCTTAATCTTCCATTTTGGCAGTCAGTCGGAACAAAAAATAAAAATAAACGGAGCACTGCAGTGCAGTTGACTTTCTGATATCGCTAACTTAATGGCGCCTACAGACTGTGTAGAATAACAGCAGCAACGAGCACCTGCTGGGCTCACATCTGTACCCCTTCAGTGCGGCACGGTAATGTCTGCCTCACCTTGTGCCTTTTCACTGCAGTTTTATGTCCGATCAGCAAGACTAAATACCGGTATGTCACACACATTCCTTAAAGATATTAGCCAAACTGTGGAAAGTCAGGGTGTATAATAAACATGTCTGCAACCATTACATTGGTGACATACAGAGAGGCAGCAAATAGAACACGTCAATAGCATGCATCAAAGCAGTGTCTTAGGCAGTCCGAGGTGAGGTAAGGTGAGGCTCATTGCTGCCGCACCTCACGTTCTCACCAGTATTTGAACAGGAAATGTGCCAATTCATCGATTTTGACTATAAAAATTATACAGGAAATATATTTATAGCACAGAGCAGCAGACACTTATATTTTATGTTATCATTATTAGTTTTTTTACTTTTCATGATGACATGTGAGGTCCCCTGACCATACGTCCCAGCCCTGTACTGTTAATATCCTTTTCATAGTATGCTGAGGAGTATTATGGAGTGATGCAAACATGTTCCCACTGAGTACAGTATGCAGAGCGTAAGCACTGGGTTTTCTAAGATGCCTATATAGTACAGCAACCAACAGCTCTTATAATCATGTTTGTATACTGATAGAAGGCGACTAGAATTTGAAATCTTTTTCAGTAATAGCGTGTTGTACCATATGTTAGCCATAATGGATGCAATGAAAAGTCAAGCAAAATGACACTTTTTATTGGTTAACTGAATATATTATACAATATGCAAACTTTCAAGGCAGCCAAGGTCCCTTCTTCAGGCAACTTGTACTTGGAAAGCTTGCATATTGTGATCTGTTCAGTTAGTCAATAAAAGGTGTCATTTTGCGTGACTTCTCATTGGAAGTCTTTTTCACGAAGCATACTGTTTCTACCTATATTTACTTGCACGTTTATTTGTATTAAGCTTAATTGTCCATGCATTAGTCTGAATCTTAATTAACCTACTGTGTTAGCATTCACTTTATTTTACTTTATTCCAGAAGGGTCAATGTGCAGCCTGCAATAAGCATGACATAGGTCAGGTAATCCTCACAACGTCACTCACAAACGACCTTTGAGTCAGATACCCCCAAATACAATCCTAATCTTAACCATAATGTAACGGGGTCCTAATGTTAATCGTCTAATGCAGTGGGTGTTACGTGACTGACTTTGAGGTGTTCGCGATGTTGGGGCATTACATGACTGGCCTCATAGGTACTGCGGTATGCAGTTACACTCTGTTGGGCTTTATTCACTTATTATTATTTAAGGCGCTGCACGGTGACGCGTCATTTAGCACTGCTGCCTCCAGTACAGTGTTCTGGGATTGAATCCAGTGCTTGTCTGAATGAGAATGTCTTTATTAACATTACGATCTTTATATTTTTGAAGATGCCACTGCGGTCGTGTCATCATAGATTATGCAGGAACAGGGCAAGTCATTCTAACCTTCTCAAGTCATTACATGAAAGATACGCCCTCGGGCACAGGCAGGGTTTTTTTTTTTTTGTGCGCATGCCCCAAATGAAGCACAGGCGGGGCGGGAAGGAAATCTGTGTTTCACTGGTTCTGTATACGTGAGGGCATGCGGAATAAGTAGCAATTACGAGACCAGAAGCAGCGTACAAGTAAACTCGGTGTTCCTCTTGCTTAGGCAGAGAGATCCAGCATGCCACCTCAAAGGCTTTTCGCTTTACCAAGACAGGAATCCTTGGTTCTTCCGGCCGTACTGAATCCCTTTTTACACGAACTGCACCTGACGGCGGGGGAGACGTTTAAAGTAAGACAGCGCTTGCAGCTAAGAACATCACTCTCCTTTGTAGAAACTTATGTTTTTACTTCGGCGCTTTAGTGGGCTTACCGTGAGTGGGTGGGTGTATGTGTGCGCCCGCGTGTGAGTTTTGCTGTCGGGAAAAGTATTGATCTATTTAGAGATCATGAAGGAATACAAGTATTCGACCGCCTCAAGGCATCGCTTAAAACCTTTCAGTATGATCGGCTCCTGAAGGACTTGCCGCGCTTAGATCTGCATAAAATCTTCAGTATACTGAGCATCCGGGTATTTTAAATTATTGTCCTGTTCATTTTTTCATTATTTGTCATAAGAGGTAAACTGCAGAGAAAATACCATTTTTGATGTTTTGATCTTCCCTTCTACTTCCTCACTTTAACAGTTTACAGTAGTAGCTAAATATTTCACAAGTTGTTTCGAAACATGTCTCAAAATGTTTATTTTAAGTGTCGGAACTTGCAAAAATCCACTAAAATTGAAATAATTGGCATTGTACAGAAATTAGTTAGGTGACGAGGTTTAACAAAGTTGTTTTTCTGATTTGTGCCGTTGGTTAAGTTGCGAAAAATAGTCTTGACAGCAGTTAATTTGAAGTCAGGTGTGAAGCGCTTTGAGTAGTGGGAAAAGCGCTATATAAATGTAATGGTGCCATGTAATGAATTACTATTATTGTATAAGTATAGTGCAGTACCAAATTAAATCGCATCATGCTATTTATGATAGAAAGTGTGCAGTATATGTTTTCATAAACTCCGTTTGGCTCTAGGAAATGAAATTAAGCAGTGAACGACAGGATGAGACGTGCACATCAGTGTGTGATCTACGATTTTCCAAGCATGTAAAACTTTGTGCTTTTGGCAGGAACTTCTTAAGAAGTAAGGCAGTACATAATGTGTATTATACAGTACTGACAGAGTCCTTTGGCTGTCGCAAGGTAGCATATGCTTTGTTTTGACAATGCATTTAAAAAGAAAAATAGCGGACCATCTCTTGGTAGGATTCTGTGGAGTCAGCAGTGTCTTAAAAGCATTTTCTTGGTAGTATGTTTGAAGAGAAGTTTATGATCGATTTGTCTAAAAGAAGCCCAGCTTAAGTGAATATTTTATTATATCTCTCTCTCTCTCTCTCTCTCTCTATATATATATATATATATATATATATATATATATATATGTGTGTCTATATAAGTTCAATAGTATGTATATATACAGTATGTGTGTATATATTATATATACAGTATATGTGCATGTATACTTTTATACTGTTGTACTTATATAAACCTTTAATGAACAAAGCAGCAATTTTAAAGTTTAATTTGCAGAATTCTTGAAAGATGTAGAAAATTAGCTCATGCAATATTTTTAATTTGGCACAAGGGAGCATTAAGGTGTCTTGTAAAGGGTTGAGGAAACAGGCGCATTATAAGTTGATACCTTGGAGAAATGTTTATACGTACACAGTTAAAACCAATATAAATTTCAACGGCAGATAGAGCTATGTTAAAAAAAAATTGAGAATGCATGATTATTAGTAAGTTACTGAAGTACAAATCTGTTGCATATTATAATAAGAAATTCCAGGGCACATTCCTGAATTCACTAACCAGAAATTCACAATACAATAACACACTTGAAAAGAGCCAAAAATGTATTACCTCATTCTTAGTATATCTACTGATTCACTGTATATATGGATTTAAGCCTCTGGCAATTGTCACATTCATATGGTGTTATAAAAAAGCTTTTATCTTTTTCATTTTAATGGACTATACAAGATAATCTGTATCTTCTGCCCTTATCTTTATTCCACACGTCTGGCTGTCCGTCAACTCCCATGTAATATTAGTTTATGTTTACTTATGTAGATACAGTATTTCAGTTTGTTTCTTTGTTACATATTATGTGCTGCACTTTTTATTGTTACTTGGAAATGTACATTTGTTTGTTTTACTTTCCCTTGTGCTGGCATGCTTAGTGTCAGGAAGATTGATTGAGCCTCGTCAGTCAAATATTCATGACATTGTTATCCAGCAGAATTAAAAGAAAAAAATAAGAACATAAGGAGCAGTTTTCATCAGAGCCTGCCATTCACCCCATCATAGCTTGAAGTTGTCAGTCCCTATTCAAGTATCTTTTGCAAATTATCCTTAACCTGAGTTTTGAAGGCCCCCAAAGTTCTACAAATTACCACCTTACTTGGTAAATTATTTCACATATCTATTTTCTCTGAGAAAAGAGAAAAAAATGACACTTAGCTTCTATCTGGGGTTCTGTGTTCTTGTTGAAGAACTGATTTTAAAATGACAGCTGTAATAACACTTTGGTCACATCTCCTTTTAAACGTTGGTGGCATGAGCTGAAAAGATCAAACTCCTCCTCTGGACTTCTCTACAATCGTTTGAACGTTTGGAGGATGGTCTGGTGTCAAGAAGGGCAGCAAAGAATCCACTTCTCTCCAAGAAAACATCAAGAACAGACTGATATTCTGCAAAAGGTACAGGGATTGGACTGCTGAATACTATGGTAAAGTCATTTTCTCTGATGAATACCCTTTCCAATTGTTTGGGGCATCCGGAAAAAAAGATTGTCCAAAGAAAAAAAGGTGAGCACTACCATCAGTCCTGTGTCATGCCAACAGTAAAGCATCCTGATACCATTGATGTATGGGGTTGCTTCTTAGCCAAGGGACTGCTGGGCTCACTCACAAGTTTGCCTAAGAACACAGCCATGAATAAAGAATGGGACCAAAACATCCTCTGAGAACAACTTCTCTTAACCACCCAAGAACAGTGATGACTTTCCCAGAATGATGGAGCACCGTGCCATAAGGCAAAAGTGATAACCAAGAGGCTCGGGGAACAAAACATCAAAATTTTGGGTCCATGGCCAGAAACTCCCCGGACCTTAATCCCATTGAGAACTTGTAGTCAATCCTCAAGAGATGGGTGGACAAACAAAAACCCACAAACTCCAAGAATTCATTATGCAAGAATGGGCTGCCATCAGTCAGGATTTAGCCCAGAAGTTGACTGACAGCATTCCAGCGTGAATTGCAGAGGTCTTGAAAAAGAAGGGTAAACACTGCAAATATTGACTGTTTGCATAAACTTAATGCAATTGTCAATAAAAGCCTTTAAAACTTATGAAATGCTTGTAAATATACTTCAGTATACCATAGAAACATCTGATAAAAAGATCTAAAATCACTAAAGCAGCAAAATTTGTGAAAACCAATATTTGTGTCATTCTCAAAACTTTAGGCCAAGACTGTGCTACTGAAATATATGAATATATGTATATGTGTGTGTATATATATCCATCCATTTTCCAACCCTCGCTGAATCCGAACACAGGGTCACGGGGTCCGCTGGGGCCAATCCCAGCCAACACAGGGCACAAGGCAGGAACCAATCCCGGGCAGGGTGCCAACCCACCGCAGGACACACACAAACACACCCACACACCAAGCACACATTAGGGCCAATTTAGAATCGCCAATCCACCTAACCTGCATGTCTTTAACTTGTGGGAGGAAACCGAGTGCCCGGTGGAAACCCACGAACACGGGAGAACATGCAAACTCCACGCAGGGAGGACCCGGAAGCGAACCTGGGTCTCCTAACTGCGAGGCAGCAGCTACCACTGAATATATATATATATATATATATATATATATATATATATATATATATATATATATATATATATATATATATATATATATATATGAATATATATATATATATATATGAATATGAATATATATATATATATAATATGAATATGAATATATACTGTATATATATGTGTATATGTGTATATATATATATGTATATATGTATATACACTCACCTAAAGGATTATTGAACATTGAACACCTGTTTAATTTCTCATTAATGCAATTATCTAATCAACCAATCACATGGCAGTTGCTTCAATGCATTTAGGGGTGTGGTCCTGGTCAAGACAATCTCGTGAACTCCAAACTGAATGTCAGAATGGGAAAGAACGGTGATTTAAGCAATTTTGAGCGTGGCATGGTTGTTGGTGCCAGACGGGCCGGTCTGAGTATTTCACAATCTGCTCAGTTACTGGGATTTTCACACAACCATTTCTAGGGTTTACAAAGAATGGTGTGAAAAGGGAAAAACATCCAGTATCGGCAGTCCTGTGGGCTTAAAATGCCTTGTTGATGCTAGAGGTCAGAGGAGAATGGGCCGACTGATTCAAGCTGATAGAAGAGCAACTTTGACTGAAATAACCGCTCGTTACAACCGAGGTATGCAGCAAAGCATTTGTGAAGCCACAACACACACAACCTTGAGGCGGATGGGCTACAACAGCAGAAGACCCCACCGGGTACCACGCATCTCCATTACAAATAGGAAAAGAGCAATTTGCACGAGCTCACCAAAATTGGACAGTTGCAGATTGGAAATATGTTGCCTGGTCTGATGAGTCTCGATTTCTGTTGAGACATTCAAATGGTAGAGTCAGAATTTGGCGTAAACAGAATGAGAACATGGATCCATCATGCCTTGTTACCACTGTGCAGGTTGCTGGTGGTGGTGTGATGGTGTGGGGGATGTTTTCTTGGCACACTTTAGGCCCTTAGTGCCAATTGGGCATCGTTTAAATGCCACGGGCTACCTGAGCATTGTTTCTGACCATGTCCATCCCTTCATGACCACCATGTACCCATCCTCTGATGGCTACTTCCAGCAGGATAATGCACCATGTCACAAAGCTCTAATCATTTCAAATTGGTTTCTTGAACATGACAATGAGTTCATTGTACTAAAATGGCCCCCACAGTCACCAGATCTCAACCCAATAGAGCATCTTTGGGATGTGGTGGAACAGGAGCTTCGTGCCCTGGATGTGCATCCCACAAATCTCCATCAACTGTAAGATGCTATCCTATCAATATGGGCCAACATTTCTAAAGAATGCTTCCAGCACCTTGTTGAATCAATGCCACGTAGAATTAAGGCAGTTCTGAAGGCAAAAGGGGGTCAAACACACATATATACACACACATTATGTGTGTGTGTGTATATATATATATATATATATGTGTATATATGTATATAAATATAGATATGTATATATATGTGTATATATTGTCACGCACGCGCGAGTAGGAGGCCGCGGATTGATTCGACAGCACCTGGGAAACCACTCGCCGCCAGGGAATGGTGGGGTATTAACTTTCTCCCTCTGCTTCCTCATAGGAAAAAGACCGTCCTGCACCATAGGCATGGATGACCGCAGTCGCGATACTTCCGCCCTTCCTCCGCCATCTTGCCCTGGCGTCTTCCTTCCCATCCTCCCTTGCGGTCCTTCCCGACATTCCTCCACTTCCGGCTCCTCCCCAATAAAATGGCGCGGCGCCAGGAGTCGTCGCGCATATGAACTGTTTAGTTTATGATTTTGACCTGTTTTTGTTTATCTGTACAATATCACGGGGCGGAAAACCCCAACCCTTGCTACTGTCTCTCTCGGTCCTTTACAAGTGGCGTAGTCGGCAGGATAAAGATCCCGGAATGCGGAGGGACAGGACCTGAACACCGTGCTGCAGGGAATGAGCGCCCAGCTCCAGGCCCTGCAGCAAGCGCAAGCCGCTACCAACCGGGAGCTGGAGGCCACGAGGCCAGGTTAGTGGAAGCCCAGCAGGCGAGACCAGACCCGCCCAGGCAGCCGCCTCATCCTATGGTACCGATGGGCCCCGGAGGGCGTCGATGCCTACCTGGGCATGTTTGAGAGGGCGGCCACCGGAGCGAGTGGCAGCGGTCAGTGGCGTCCATCTTGGCGCCATACCTAAAGGACCAGCGCTGCGAACCTATTATGACCTCCCTGAGGAGGAGGCGCTAATTACGACCTCCTCAAGCCCGAAATATTGGCCCTTCGGCATTAGCCGGGCCAGCAGGCGAATGGCGGAACTGGGTCTTTGACCCGAAAAGCCCTTCGCGCCCAGGCGTTGAGTTCTGGGGCAAGATGGGCGCTGGCTACGGCCAGAGAGCCCGGCAGGCGGAAAGTGTCGGCGGGTGGCCTGTGAAGGCCTGGTCAATGCAATGCCCAGTTCCCTCGCCCAGCAGGTCGGGGCACGCCTATCAAAACATGTCGGGCCTCCTCGGCGTCCTGGAGCGTCAGTTGGCGGTCCTCCGACTTGGGGGTCAGAAAAGCCTGCTGCGGGAACCGGCAGGGGCGGCCACCCGAGCCCCTCGGCGCGCTGCAGAAGCGCCAGCCAGAGCCAAAGAGAGGCGGGTCCGCCCGCGCTGTTTCAAGTGTGGCGAGACCGGCCACCTGCTGCCAAACTGCCCCATCACATGCCCGGAGCCTATGGACTGCAGCTGGACATCAGCGGAGAGGTATTGTACCCGCCGCATCCCTTGGCGAGTCGAATCACGGGAGTGGTGTTGCTAAATGGAGCACGCCGTGGTGGCTTTGTTTGATTCCGGCAGCAACATTACCATTGTTGCTTTCGCCGTTTGTCTTACGCAACAGTGGTTAAAGCAACATTTGTTGGTTACCTGTGTACATGGGGGACTAGGTCATATCGTTCCGCTCACTGCTATCTTACCTGGAAGGGGAACCAATCAAATGGCGGTCGCTGTGTTACCTGACCCCCCTTCCCAGTGATCCTGGGACAAGACTGGTCTAAAAGAATCAGCGGTAAGCCATTACGCGCTCGGGGCCTCGTTGGATCTTGTCATGAGGGAAAAGGCACCCTCCAGCGGCCTCCACGCCCGTGCACAAGGGCAGGCCCTATGGGCTGGTGTCTCGGGGACCTTTCGTGGCTACGGACCTTGACCCGGAAGATTCCGCGGAGAAGGGACTAGCCAGGGAACTCTCCCGGGCCCAGGCCCCAAGACCCTCTCGGCGGCCTGGACCATCAATTTCGGTCCACGCCGGCCTCCTTTAAGAGGAGCAGTGGAATGATGACTCCCTGCGCTTTGCCGGAGCGCGATTGTTCTGCCTAACAGCTCGACAGCGGACGGATCCACACGGGAACCCTTCTTTGTCCTTGAAAATGATCTGTTGTACCGGTGGCTACCCATGAGGCGAGGTCGGAAGTTGTTGCTAATTCAGCGTACCTTCCGGCGGAGATATGCGAGTTGGCACATGCTCACCTCCTAAGCCCACCTGGGGCGAAAAACACTGGAGAGGATTAAGCTCCGCTTTTACTGGCCTGGGATCAATGAGGAGGTCCGGCGGTTCTGTCAATCCTGTCGGTGCCAGACCCGCCAGATTCCTAGGAGGGACCGTGCTCCTCTAGTCCCTATTCCCCTCGTGGACATCCCCTTTGAAAGGATAGGGGTCGATTTGGTGGGACCCTGGAGCCCTCAACCCGTGGCCACAAGTATATCCTAGTCATGGTGGACTATGCCACCCGGTACCCAGAGCGGTTCCCCTGCGCTCGCTAATACTAAAAGCATCGCACGGGAACTGGTTAACTTGTTTTCACGTGGGCATACCCAAGGAGGTCCTCACGGACCAGAGTGCGCCCTTCACTTGGATCGTTCAAGGAGGTGGCCAAATTACTGCAGATAAAGCACCTGAAAGCGTCAGTCTATCACCCGCAAACTGGCGGGTTGGTGAGCGATTTAATCAGGCGCTTAAGCAGATGCTCCGCCAAGGTAGTCAGCGGGGCGGCAGGAACTGGGACCAGCTCCTCCCGCTCGTGCTTTTGCCTACGGGAGGTACCCCAGGCCTCTACGGGCTTCTCCCCTTTTGAATTACTATCGGGCGACAACCCGGGGAATCCTCGACATCCTAAAGAAGGCTGGGAGGCGAGGCTCTTCCCTCCTCTAATATTTTGAGTGCGTGGCGCAACTGCGCGACCGACTCACAAAGATCAGGCCCCTCCTAAAAGAGCCGCGTGACTCGTGCGCAAGCAGCGCAGGCCGGTGTTACAACGCAACTCCGTCCTCAGGGAGTTCGCCCGGGGACGAGTTATGGTGCTCGTCCGACCTCCCACTTTCGAAGCTGCTCGCTCACTGGCAAGGGCCTTACGAGGTTAAGGAGAGAAAGGACTGCGTCGACTATTTGGTAAACAGCCCAACGTCGACCGGTGAGAGGATCTATCATGTCAACCTGTTAAAGCCCTGGAGATAGAGAGGAGCTTCCCAGCTCCGTAGGTCACTCTCCCTTTTACAAGCACAACTGCCCTTAACCTCGGTGAAGAGCTGACCCCAAGCAGCGGCAGGAGTTAGCCCAAACACTCCGAGCCATCCCGAGGTAGTGGCGAGTCACCCGGCGGACGCGCTGATTGAGCCGCGATATAGTCCGCGGCCGGGGTGTCGTCCGGGAGAGGCCCTACCGACTCCGGAGGCAAAGCAGCGCAGAGGTCGAACTGGAGGTGAAGCGTATGTTGGACATGGACATAATTGAAGAGAGCCATAGTCCCTGGTCCAGCCCTATTGTCCTCGTCTCCAAGCCAGGCGGCTCCTGGAGGTTCTGTAATGACTTTAGGCGTCTGAATCAGATCTCCAAGTTCGATGCCTACCCCATGCCCGCATTGGCGACCTCCTTGGCGGCTGGAGTGCGGCTCGATATCTGACTACCCTTGACATGACAAAGGGTATTGGCAAATTCCTTTAGCGGCATCCGCAAAGGAGAAAGCGGCCTTTAGCACCCCTAGCGGGCACTGGCAGTACAAGGTCCTCCCATTTGGGCTGCACGGGGCCCGGCGACCTTCAGCGTCTGGTAGATAGAGTGCTGGCCCTCCCCAGTCCTATAGTGCGCCTACCTGGATGGCGTTGTCATCTATTCCGGCACCTGGGAGGAGCATCTACTGCAGGTGCAGCTGTCCTCCGAACACTGGCTAAAGCCGGCCTCCGCATAAACCCGGAAGTGTTTTTGGATTAAAGGAGGCCAAATATTTAGGCTACCTCGTGGGACAAGGACAGGTGCGGCCACAGAGCTCAAAGTGAAAGACATCTTAGAATGGCCCGTCCAGTACCAAGAAACAGGTGCAGGCTTTCTTGGGGCTTGCGGGTTACTACCGCCGGTTTGTTCCCGTTTCTCGAAGAGCAGCACCCTTGACTGACCTGACAAAAGGCTCCCTATCGTGGTGTGGACCGACAAAGCAGAACAGCGTTCAGTGACCTAAAGAAGGCCCTAACGTCGGCACCTGTATTACGGGCGCCCGATTTTGGGCTCCGTTTATTCTCCAGACCGGCGCGGACACAGGCCTGGGTGCGTGCTGAGCCAAAGCGTCGATGGTGTCGAGCACCCTGTGATGTACCTTAGCGGAAACTGATGGACGGGGCCGGTGCAGCGGCAGTGGAGAGGAGGCCTTGGCCATTAAGTGGGCAGTGACCCACCTCCGGTACTACCTGCTGGGTGCGAGTTCGCTCTGGTGACTGATCCGCTGCACTTCAGTGGATGTCCCTGCACAAAGAGTGAATCCAGCGGGTCACCAGGTGGTTCCTGGACTTACAGCCGTATAAGTTCACTGTCACTTATCGGGGGGCACCCTTCAGGCCAATGCCGATGCCCTCTCTCGTATTCCACGACCTCTCGGTTAGGTCCGCCCGACCTGGCGGTCCTGGGCTAAGGGGGATGTGTCACGCGCCAGAGTAGGAGGCCGCGGATTGATTCGACAGCACCTGGGAAACCACTCGCCGCCAGGGAATGGTGGGGTATTAACTTTCTCCCTCTGCTTCCTCATAGGAAAAAGACCTCCTGCACCATAGGCATGGATGACCGCAGTCGCGATACTTCCGCCCTTCCTCCGCCATCTTGCCCTGGCGTCATCCTTCCCATCCTCCCTTGCGGTCCTTCCCGACATTCCTCCACTTCCGGCTCCTCCCCAATAAAATGGCGCGGCCAGGAGTCGGCGTCGCGCATATGAACTGTTTGTTTATGATTTTGACCTGTTTTTTGTTTATCTGTACAATATACGGGGCCGGAAAACCCCAACCCTTGCTACTGTCTCTCTCGGTCCTTTACAATATATATACAATATATGTATATATATATGTGTATATATATATATATGTGTGTGTGTGTGTGTGTGTATATATATATATGTGTGTGTGTGTGTGTATGTATATATATATATATATATATATATATATATATATATATATATATATATATATATATATATATATATATATATATATATATATATATATCTTTATATATAATACGCTACCGTGGCTGGCTGTTTATCTGTCCAGGATTTTAAATCACCTGTAGCTCACAAACCGTTTGACCTATTGACCTGATGATGATTGATCTCCAAGCGTTATTCCTTTTTATTTTATTGTAGAATGAACAACAACAACAACATTTATTTATATAGCACATTTTCATACAAACAGTAGCTCAAAGTGCTTTACATAATCAAGAATAGAAAAAAAAAGACACAATAAGAAAACAAAATAAATCAGCATTAATTAACATCGAATAAGACTAAGGTCCAATGGCCAGGGGGGACAGAAAAAACAAAAAAATCCAGACGGCTGTAGAAAAAAATAAAATCTGCTTAAAAAAAAAGCTTAAGTGAAAAAGTAAAGAAAACGTACTAAGTAATTGCAACACAAACACTGACTTCATCAGTTTTAATGCGAAAAGATGCAGACGATATAATATATGTGTGTGTGTATATATCTATATGTGAGGGGGGAAACTTTTCAAGATGGGTGGTGACCATGGTGGCCATTTTGAAGTCGGCCATTTTGGATCCAACTTTTGTTTGATGTGACACATCAAACTTATTGAAATTTCACAAGAAAAACAATGGTGTGCTTGGTTTTAGCGTAACTTTATTCTTTCATGAGTTATTTACAAGTTTCTGACCACTTATAAAATGTGTTCAATGTGCTGCCCATTGTGTTGGATTGTCAATGTAACCCTCTTCTCCCTCTTCACACACTGATAGCAACACCGCAGGAGAAATGCTAGCACAGGCTTCCAGTATCCGTAGTTTCAGGTGCTGCACATCTCGTATCTTCACAGCATAGACAATTGCCTTAAGATGACCCCAAACATAAAAGTCTAAGGGGGTCAGACCTTGACCAGATCAGACCTTGGGGGCCATTCAACTGGCCCACGACGACCAATCCACTTTCCAGGAAACTGTTCATCTAGGAATGCTCGGACCTGACACCCATAATGTGGTGGTGCACCACCTTGCTGGAAAAACTCAGGGAACGTGCCAGCTTCAGTGCATAAAGAGGGAAACACATCATCATGTAGCAATTTAAGCATATCCAGTGGCCTTGAGGTTTCCATTGATGAAGAATGGCCCCACTATCTTTGTACCCCATATACCACACCATACCATCAATTTTTTTGTTCCAACAGTCTTGGAGGGATCTATCCAATGTGGGTTAGTGTAAGACCAATAGCGGTGGGTTTTGTTTGTTAACTTCACCATTCACATAAAGTTTGCCTCATCACTGAACAAAATGTTCTCGTAAACTGAGGGTCCTGTTCCAATTTTTGTTTTGCCCATTCTGCAAATTCAGTGCACTGATCTGGGTCATCCTCGTTGAGATGCTGCAGTAGCTGGAGGTTGTAAGGGTGCCATTTGTGAGTAGCTAATATCCGATGAAGGGATGTTCGACTAATGCCACTCTCCAGTGACATGCGGCGAGTGCTACGCTGTGGGCTCTTGCTGAATGAAGCTAGGACAGCCACTGATGTTTCTTCATTAGTGACAGTTTTCATGCGTTCACATTTTGGCAAATCCAACACTGAACCAGTTTCACGAAACTTAGCAAGCAGTTTGCTAACTGTAGCATGGGAGATGGGTGGTCTCGTAGGGTGTCTTGCATTGAAATCTGCTGCAATGACCGGTACTCGTTCACCAGACATCAACACAATTTCTATCCGCTCCTCACGTGTTAACCTCTGCGACATGTCAATGGCTGTAAACAAAGAAAACTTGTAAATAACTCATGAAAGAATACAGTTACGTTAAAACCAAGCACACCATTGTTTTTCTCGTGAAATTCCCAATAAGTTTGATGTGTCACATGACCCTCTTCCTATTGAAAAAACAAAAGTTGGATCCAAAATGGCCGATTTCAAAATGGCCACCATGGTCACCACCCATCTTGAAAAGTTTCCCCCCTCACATATACTAATGTGCCACAAACAGCAAGTTAATATCACAAACCATTCCCATTTTATTAAGGTGTATCCATATAAATGGCCCACCTATATATATATAGGCGCGAAGGTCTGTGATACGGTTTGCATATTTGCATATTTGTAGTTGGAGATCGACTAAGGGAGAAAATTAATCACATATCATAAAGTAGTTTTTATTCCTGAGCTTTCAGCTTCTGCCAGGAGCGTCATCAGAGGATAATGATTAGACATACAAGAATCAAAGGCAATATATAGGAAAATAAGGTGAAGGGGATGGGTAGGTGAGTGAGTGAGTGAGTGTGTGTGTGGGGGGTAATGAGGTGGGGTTAGGAGGTGTTGGTCATAAAGTTTTATTTATCATGAGGATGTTGTTCTTCTTAAGTTTGCATATGCTGGTGGTTCATGTACAAACATCTGTTAATGACATTTTCATTTTATAGCCAAGATTCAGCCAGCTCTCTGGCACTTTTAGTACTGGCCTTAAATCTTACTTGTACATTGTCCCAGATAAATGTATGTCCGGTTGAATTTGTGTGCGTATAAATTAGTGATCATGAGTCCTTCCTTCTGATGGCGTTTTGATGCTCCTGTATAATTGTTGCAATTCTTTTTGACGTTTGTCCTATGTATACTGCTGGGCAAGAACCGCAAGGAATGCTATAAAGTGGGGAGTCAGATTGGAGTCGACTGTTTGCTGGGTTCTCTGGTGTCTCCTCTGTAGGCATTGTTTAATGAATGTCTTTGGGTAGCCATTTGAAGTGAAAAGATGGAAAAGATAGCCAGGCACATACATCATTTTGAATGCTTCAACTGAACAGTGTTTTTTTTTTATATCTTTCTGAAGAAGGGTTTGTTAACTTATTTCATTACATTGTATTAGGAACTCATTGAGTTTACTAAAAATGTGCCTTGAGTCGTTTCAATCAATATCAATATAATCTGACTTTATATTTATATATTCAGGAATGACTTTATATATTCCGACGCTGACTTTATATACTCATGCTTTGACGTTGTATTTAATCAGGAATGACTTTATATATTCTGACGCTGACTTTATATATTCAGGAATGACTTTATTTATTCGGGAGTAATTTTATATATTCCAAAGCTGACTTTATATATTCCAAAATCATTGTAATTGTCTGTTTGGCACCCCATAATTTGTATGTATATATGTATGTATAAATATATTTATAATTATTATTTATAATATAACATAATATTTGTCTATAATATTTTACAAACATTTAGACTATACACCCCCAACAATTTGATGTCAGTCCTCCTTATCTGAAAAATAAAATGATTCTTCCAAAATAAAAGGAGTTCCTACTCTATGGCAACCTGGTTGAAATGAGTTATCATCATTTTGAGTAATCTTTTTAGGGCTATTGTGGTGTAAAGCAACAAAAACCATCACGATTCTGGTTTGCGTTCATGTTTATTAGACCACAGAGCAGGAGGAAGAGGCTGCAGAAAGGCAAAAATATAATCAAGTGATTCAAGTTTTCATTTTGAGGTTATGTCACTCTTGGACAGTCTTGGAATTGCACCTGGAAATACCTTCTCGTTATTTAAATGTCAGTTTTCTTTTAATACAAAACACTTTGTTAGTGTCGGTGACCTTTCAGTGAATTGATTTGATTTGTTTAATTTTTATTCTTCTTTTATCCCCATCTTCCCTCATCCCATTTTAGCTTGTGCTTCTTGGTCTGGTTCTGGTTCCAGTCCGTGTGCTATGCATGGTTGTGCTTCTTTTATTGGCCTGGCCATTTGCTGCCTTTGCTACACTCACGGCTACCCACAAAACTTTCTGCTGAGCCCATGAAAGGCTGGAGGAGGTGAGTTGATTTTATGTAGATTTATTATTGTATGCGACTTGTACTTTACATCTCTAGTATCTCCACTCTCTTAAGTGTGGTATTTAGCAAAGCTAAACCGTTCCATTCTGTATGTGAATAACTGTGGTGCATGATTTGCTTCTTTTTTCATGCAAAAGAACACTTTTACTCTCCTCACTGTTTCTTTAATCATTCCTTTATGCTGAAAATGTGATTTTGTATTTTTGTTTTTTTGTTTTTTGTATTTGTCTGGTGACACATGTTAGATCTAAAGACTGGTTTTAATTTTTCAGCATAATTTCAATTATTGCTTTCTTAAAATATGTAGATTTACCGTCCTACCACCACCACCGACACCCGCCAACACCCGCCAACACCATCCATACAGCATCATCAACTCACACCACTTCAATTAATATGGCCAGTGATGATTACAGACCTGTGGCTCTTATGCCCTACAATATGAAGACTTCTGAGTGGCTGTTCCTGGATTACACCAGTCCTCTTGTAAAAGACCACTTGGACCCTTGGACCCACTGAAGTTAGCCAATTAGACAAAGACTGGAATAAAAAATGCAATATTTAACTGATCCACAAGTTTTATTCCCAACTGGACAAAGCTGGCAGTACTTTGAGTATTATGTTTTTGATTTCTCCAGTGCCTTCAGTACCATGCAAGCCATCCCTATTAAGGGGAAAGCTCAAGGATATCAAAGCAGAGGGGCTTATGGTTGTCCTACATAATGGACTATCTCTCTGGCCGACCATAGGTTGTGAGGAATGTGTCTCTGATATGGATGTGAGCAATACTGGTGCACAACAAGCAACAGGACTGCCTCATTTTCTCTTCACCTTGTACACCTTGGACTATAAATACAACACCAGGTCATGTCACTTACAGAAATTCTTAGATGATTCTGCACTAATGTGGTGTGTTTGCTAGGGTATGAGGCAGAATAACAGCTCCAAAACCATGGAACTGGTCATTGATTATCACCACACCAAGCAGCCTCTCCAGCTAGTCTCTGGATGTGAAGGTGGTACTTGTGGATCCACGTCAATGATAGACCGGACTGGTCTCGTAAGAGAGGAACGATTCAACAAAAAAGCGGAGCAGACTTTTTTTTTTAATAGAATACTTTGTCATTCGAGGTGTGCAGTGACATCATTGATATACTCTATTTTACAATTCTACGATGGTAGCTGTGGTATGCTGTGATATCACTTCAAGAATCAATAAGGTAATTAAGAAGGCAGGGTGAGTTATGAAATGCACCCATGACCCTTGGTGGCACGCGTGGCAGTAATAGCGCTGCTGCCTTGCAGTAAGGAGACCTGGATTCGCTTCCCGGGTCCTCTCTGCATGGAGTTTGCATGTTCTCCCCGTGTCTGCTTGGGTTTCCTCCCACAGTCCAAAGACATGCAGGTTAGGTGCATTGGTGATCCTAAATTGTCCCTAGTGTGTGCACCCTGCGGTGGGCCAGTGCCCGGCCCAGGATTTGTTCCTGCCTTCTGCCCTGTGTTGGCTGGGGCTGGCTGCAGCAGACCTCTGTGACCCTGTGTTAGGATATAGTGGGTTGGAAAATGACTGACTGACTGACTTGACCCTTTGGAGGTAGTAGCAGAGGGGAATGAAGACAAAACTGATGGACATTATGAACAATGTTACACACTAACTTTAAAGACTTTTACCCAACAAAGTATTCAGCAAAGTGTGTTAAGAAATGCAACTGGGGCTCCTTTATACCACCATCAATACACCTTTATAATGCCTCACTGTGACTGTGACTGCTGTTTAATTTTTAGTCAAGTCAGGAGGTTGCTTTTTTTTTTAGTAATTCTGGTGTTAATTTGTTATAATACTTTTTTTTAATTTTCTGTACAAAGCCAAATACTCCTTTGGGACAAATAATGTACTATCTAGATAGTTAGCTAGCTGATGAGCAGACAGAGGTATGAATAGTGTGTTAATCAGTGTGTACTGCTTCACAACATTTTAGGTTAAGACAAAATTTACAAAGTCTGGTAGTTTTCAGTGCAGAAATATATGATAGGCATATGGACATACTGCATTATTTCAATATTTGTAATCAATATTTTTAAACATAACAGTCCTGATTTTCTAAAAACAATATTTTAAAACAAGTTCCACAAAAATAATTTTTGATCTGGGTAGGAGTGAAAAAGAAAAAGAAAGAGCAGGAGAGAGAAGAAAAATCTAAACTGGCAGCAATTTATGTAATGCAGGAACTTGCCCCAAACAGAATTATGCTAAAATCAATTTGACAGATAGATAGATAACTTTATTAATCCCAAGGGGGAATTCACATACTCTAGCAATTTAACAGAATTTAGAAACAAATTGAAGCTGTTCATTTTCTTTAGCTTATGCTCCATGTTTTGCTGGATTTCTTTTAGCATGCTGTTGTTGTGTTTTGCACGTTTGTGCTGAGAATGGACCAGCTGGTTGTGCTCTAGAACACAACATAATCAGGCTTATCAGATTAGGATCAGTCTTTTTCTGAAAGTAAGCTTTCAGTCTGTCTCTTTTCCCTCTTGTTAGCGCTACTGTACCTTAGTCTGGTGTATTTGTGAATCCTTATCTGCTTATTGTAACGTTCATTTTGCATTTGTTTTTTTTTTCACAACTTAAATTTCTTTTAGAACATGAGGCAGTATGATAAAAGTTAACATGCTCCGAATAATGTTATGTGTTTTTTCTCTCTGTTCATTTCTTGTTGCATATCTGAGAGGACGTTCTAACTTGTCTCTAAATCTACAGTCCCTCATGGTGAGTTAGTGGTTTAGTAATACATGACAGAGATTCTTAAGATCATTGCACTCAATTTTCTATCATAAGAGGTGTTGTATTTAAAAAGCTTGCACCAAAAGGTGTTCTTTTTTTGAGAAAAAAAATTTCAAGGAGAAACAATGCATGTGTAACAAACAAGCAGAGGTTAGGAGCCTAAAAGTCAAACTGAGCCAGTGGAATAAATCACAAGATGCAAGAAAGAATCAAAAACAGACTGAAGAACTTGGGAGTCAAACTAATCAAAAAGCAAATTCACCAAAACAAACTTGAACAAACGCACAGAAATGTATCCCAAAGCTTACATGAATTGCAAGGTGTGGTGCCGTTTTAAATAGTTGTCACTTGATGATCCTACATATCACATAGATGGTAGTCAAGTGATAGCAGCCAGCTTTGAAACAAATTCACAACATGGCCAAGTGAAAGTACTGTGAGATGGAAGCACAAACTGAAAAAGAATTGATAATAATCACATCACTGAAATGAAAATAACATATATAAATTAAGTAAAAATATTAATGAACAAGAATGCACAGAAATTAAAAATAAAGTAAAAAAATGTTCACCTGCGGTGGGTTGGCACCCTGCCCGGGATTGGTTCCTGCCTTGTGCCCTGTGTTGGCTGGGATTGGCTCCAGCAGACCCCCGTGACCCTGTGTTCGGATTCAGCGGGTTGGAAAATGGATGGATGGATGGAAAATGTTCACAACGTGAAGTGTGCTTAATTTGCTTTGTGGTTCAACTGATAATGTATTTTAGCCCTTACGATAGATTCCACTGTGAAGTAAGATGAACTTGCTATAATGCTTAGGAATGGTAAGCTCTTTACCTGCACACCTGCATCCTGTTCCTGTACATACAATGCCTGGTGCCCTTTTCTCTCCAGTCAAGGCAACAAGTGTTTATTGTGAGTTTATTCCCAGCCTTTTTAAGTGCAGTAGTGGCTTGCTAGTTATATTTCCAAAAATTGAGATATATTTGTGTTGTAATTGTTTCTTCCTAACCCAGATTAATTAGATTTTTTGAGCTGAAGGAGGTACACACCTCTAAATCTGTCTCAGCTTCTGTTCCCCATCCCCAGAAACTGAATTAAAGTGATTAAAACATTTCTTCATTTGAAAAGTTCAATTCCATTTTGCTTAGGTTTACTTTGGTTATTCTAATTTTTCAAATGACAAAAATGTGTGTAAAATGATTTTAAATCGGCTGAGTGTAGATGTGTACACTAGTGTGCCCTTTGTCCAAATGGCATTTTGCCAGGTTTGGTTTTGCTTTTTTCCATGTAGTATTGGCATAGGCTCCAGTCCCCTCCATGCTGAATTGGATTATTGAATTCTTGCTGGTCACTTACTGATTATATTAGTAATTGCTATTATGATCACAGAGAAGGGCTACATTTTCATTACTGCCATTCTTTCAAAGAATAATTGTAGGTGGAATGAAATCACTTTATTATTGTGTTATTTTACCATATAAAACTACTATAACTACTGTTTTGATATTAACATTAACTGCTTATACAACTTAATGGCAATATCAAGGCAATAATGACATAATAATTCATAACATGAATAACAAACAATAATGTATATTGTAAGGGCCGCTCAGAACGCATACACGCACGCATCATGGCTGCCACACGTTCCCAGTGTTCATTTGACGTGTCGTCTGAGCACATCCTCAGAAATTAATGTAACGGGTGCGTGAGTTGCAGTACCAGCAAAAAGTTACTGGGGTGGGAGTGCAGTGTGATTGTTCCTTTTAGGGAGCTCCCTAGTTGGAATAAGTTCTTTTGTAATTGCAGCGTTTTAAGTAAATCAAAACTATATAGATATGATATTAAAAGGCGATATTCCTCCCATACTGATACGGTGGTAAAAATCACATAAGAGAAAATAACTTAGCTTTCTTTAATGACAACTTATGTGGCATTAGATATGGGAAGCCATAGCAAGACAATTCCAAGGTGGGATCTTGATCTATACAGTCTACCATTTTTTGTCGCTGCGCTGGAAGGCTTTTCACAACGGATGATGATATCACCCATCCGTCCGTCAGCTTCAAGTCAATTGTTTGGCTGCTGCCCAAGTCTTTTTATACTGTCTTCTCCACACGCAGGCCCTTACTTAGGTAAATAGTCCAAACAAGGAAAAAAGATTTTGTGCTGACTGTTAACAGAGGACAAAATAGTATACACCTGTCTTTAGGCTGACTGTGCATTCCTCCAGCTGTCTTTGTCTATCTTGTCCTATGCTTGGCCCAGCACTTCTAAATGCTGAGAACCCCTGTGTGCTAACTTTGGCCTGGCCTGTACATGTGAGTGGATTTATAAAATGATTACTGTACAGAGCACAGTGACATTAAACTTATATTCTTATTACAGTGATCAAGTTGGAATGTGACGTCAGTCTCTGTTTACTATATCTGCGTGTGACAGCGAACTGTTTTGTGGGGTTTACGGAAATTTCGCCTCTCACATTTCACCCCAGCACGTTTCGCCCTCACTACATTTCCTCCATGATATTTCTCCCACACCCCAGTAACTTATAATAGCCACACTCAGACATTTTGCGTGTTGGAAGTGTTTGAAGTTTCTAGAAAAAAATAAAGTGAATAATCAATCATAGCACTCAAAACCTAATTTAAACATTTTTGTAGCAAAATGAAACGCTCTGTAAACATATACTCAGCAAAAAAAGAAATGTCCTCTGACTTTCAACTGTTTTTACTTTCAGTAAACTTAATGTGTAAATATTTGTATGAACACTAAAAGAGTCAACACCATAAGACATAAACTAAAAATGTTTCACAATGTGTCCACGCCGCCTTGAAACGCCATAGTGCTGGCAAAAAACACGTGAAATCCATTACAGTCGTACAATACTATATCACGTAACAAGGATTAAATTTTAAGTACAATACTCACCTTTTATGTAGGCAATCATTAAATACTATTTTCAGTGGAACATGTTGATCTGTGAGTCTTATAAGAACACTACCTGAGTGAACTTTTTTTATTTTCAGTGTTGGGTAAGGTTTATTAAAATTACAGTAAATGTGCTGGGCAACTTATCCGGACGCAGTTTTGCGGATCCCACAGTATTGATGCGCGTGCTTCAATGTTTGATGAATGGTTTGACGTGGTTAAGCAAAATGCCAACATACTAATGCATTTCTGGTGCGTTTATATTCAAGCGTTGCATACTCCCCAATGTAATGACACGTTACATTTTAAAAGTCTCACATACCATCTTCTGTGGGTTTTCATCAAAATCTTGAATCTTTGGACAATTATAATACTTACCTATACTTACGATATGAGAAAGTAAACAGATAAAACATACAGACAATAGTGATAAAAGATAAATTTTATGATTGAAGTGCACAAAAGATTCTGAATTACAAAGCATGTTCAGAAATGCAAATGCACAATTTCCTTTCTCACTAATTTTAGTGAAATTTTTAATTCTTCAATTTTCTGTTATCCTTCCATTCATTTTCTTAACTGGCTTATCCAAGGCAGGGTTGCCAAGAAGCAGTACCTGGGTGCGAAGAAGAAACAAAACCTAGACCGGGTGCCAGTCCTCAAGCTAAACATTCTTCTTAGTTGTGTAGTGTTGTGAAATTCTGTGAAACTGGAAAATATGAAACCATAATTTTACAAATTTAACAGGATAAGATGTATAGAAATGTGCAGATTTTAATGTAATTTATCTTTAATGTCCTCCCACAATCCAAAGACATGCAGGTTAGGTGGATTGGCGATTCTAAATTGGCCCTAGTGTGTGCTTGGTGTGTGGGTGTGTTTGTGTGTGTCCTGCAGTGGGTTGGCACCCTGCCCAGGATTGGTTCCTGCCTTGTGCTCCCCGTGTCTGTGTGGGTTGGCTGGGATTGGCTCCAGCAGACCCCCGTGACCCTGTATTCGGATTCAGTGGGTTAGAAAATGGATGGATGGATGTAATTTATCCGAATATTATAGAAACAAAACAGAACTTCACTTGTGGCAAGGCATTACCACCACTTAGTTGGGATTCATTAATATTTTTTTAGCTTTTGTTCATTCTCTTAAGTGACCATGTATATTTTTAAAACCAATACAATATTGGACTGGCACATACTTCGCCAGTGTAGACTGATCAGTCAATATAGTAAGTACATATAATCTTGTGCCATTGTCCAAAATGGAACACACAATAGATTTGCTGGTTTATCAACATCTTGGAAGACAATATTACCACAGTACATTTTAAATTCACAGCTATGTAAAAACATAAATTTAAAGTATTATACTTAATTTAATACTTGATTTTTCACATTTATATGAATAATGACATTATGATTCGCATAATTATAGATATTTGCAGACATCTGTGCTGTGTATACATGCCTTTTTCTTTTTCTTTTTTTTTAAGAATCTAAATGTGGGGTGCTCCTCTGCTGTCCTTTTATGTGTTTCTTATCTATAAAATTTCAAACGCCACTACATGACCTAAGGTATGAGCTGCAGATTTTTGCAGACACTTGGTTATACATAGGGTGTCACGGTGGCGCAGTGGGTAGCGCTGCTGCCTCACAGTAAGGAGACCCGGGTTCGCTTCCTGGGTCCTCCTTGCGTGGAGTTTACATGTTCTCCCCGTGTCTGTGTGGGTTTCTTTCCAAAGTCCAAAGACATGCAGGTTAGGTGCATTGGCGATCCTAAATTGTCCCTAGTGTGTGCTTGGTGTGTGCGTGTCCTGCGGTAGGCTGGTGCCCTGCCCAGGGTTTGTTTCCTGCCTTGAGCCCTATGTTGGGTGGGATTGGCTCCAGCAAACCCCCGTGACCCTGTAGTTAGGATATAGCGGGTTGTGTGATGGATGGGTTATACATTTAACATTTAAGACCTTGATTTGCTTCTCCATTCCTTATGGCCTTTTTTGCAGACTTGGTGCTGAAATTAAGCTGTCCTTTGGTGCACTTCCCCAAGCAAACGAGCATTTGGGACATATTAAATAAGCAGTAGAACACACTTGTGATTGTTATCTCTTATTTACAAACTAATTAAAAAGAATTCGGGCTTAATTTGCTAGAAACATATATGAGTGAGCTTCAAAAACGCAGTCCCTTTTTAAATTCATCCCTCATGTGTAGGATTGTGTGTCAGTTACATGCAGGGTCCATAATATTCTATTTTGAAATACTAAACACCATAGGCCAAACATCAGTGTTGCAACCTGATAACACTACAGTTGTGCCAGTCAGTTTCTGAGAATGCTGATTTCAATTGTTATTCTTAAAGCACGGAAATCAAGCTCAGTTTAAGTTCTTTAGAATTTCTAAAATTTAAACTGCTCAGCCACTTTGTTCTTGAGGATATTTTTGTGGGTGGGTAATTAATAACTAAACTGGACTCAAGTAAGGAAAACGCTGAAAAAGGAAAAAAAATGCATATTCATCAATTAGCTAAATCAGTTAAATAACAATATCAAAAAACCATTTTGATGCATTATACAAAGAAGCTTTAACAAGTAATATTTTCATAACATTGAAGGAGCTCAGAATAAAGGAAACACCTTATATGTGTTTGTATAATATATAAATATTCAGTATATATTGAAGAGATAATATATCTGTATGTGTCTGTATAATATATATTTACTTATATACTATATATTTACTGTGTGTATTAGAGATGCTGTGATTGATTGGCCACCGATTTGAATCTGCCAATTTTGACTATAAAAGTCTTGATCGGTAAATTGCCCAATCAGCAAAAACAAAATCTGCTTTTTTAAGCTTTATGATAATTTAGTTGTAGTGGTGTTGTAAGGAATTACAATAGTTGAGTTAGTTCACATCATTTTTTGCCTCCAACGTCCCTGTAAACAGACAGCAGTAAGGCTGACTTTAGCAGCAAGAGAAAAGTTGGAATATTAAGCTTTACATTAAAGAAAGTGAAATAATAAACTGAGAAAATGAAATCAGAGGAGTAATCCTGTGTGATTAGATATAAGGCAAGAAAAGCTGCTTTAATGAATTCAGACCTTTTTATTTTGTCCTTTAAACGGATACTATATGCCCAAGTTTGTATGACCAGCAAGCTTTTGTCAAGTGCAGCATCTTACATTTTCAGTTACAAAAAAAAGAGTTAAAAAAGAATTTGAAATTACCACTTAGTTAAGGTTGTTTGCTTAACAGCAAAATTTGTCTGTTTTACTTGTAAACTTGTATCTTCTTGATAAACATCTTATGAACATTTGGTAGATTTGCAGCTATGATAATCCTTATTTATAATCCATTCATCCATCCATCCATTATCCAACCCGCTATATCCTAACTACAAGGTCACGGGGGTCTGCTGGATCCAATCCCAGCCAACACAGGGCTAAGGCAGGAAACAAACCCTGGGCAGGGCACTAGCCCACCGCAGGGACACACACACACACACACACACCCAAGCACACACTAGGGACAATTTAGAATCGCCAATGCACCTAACCTGCATGTCTTTGGACTGTGGAGGAAACCCACGAGACACGGGAAAACATGCAAACTCCACGCAGGGAGGACCCGGGAAGCAAACCCAGGTCTTCCTAACTGCAAGGCAGCAGCGCTACACACACCACGGTGGCACTGACCAGAAAGCAGGAGACAGAGCTGGAGGTGGCAAAGTCAAAGATGCTAAGATTTGCATTGGGTGTGACGAGGATTAGAAATGCGCACATTTGAGGGTCGGCTCAAGTTGGACGGTTGGGAGACAAAGTCAGAGGCGAGATTGTGTTGGTTTGGACATGTGCAGAGGAGAGATGCTGGGTATATTGGGAGAAGGATGCTAAGGATAGAGCTGCCAGGCAAGAGGAAAAGAGGAAGGCCTAAGAGAAGGTTTATGAAGGTGGTGTGAGAGGACATGCAGGTGATGGGTGTAACAGAACAAGATGCAGAGGACAGAAAAATATGGAAGAAGATGATCTGCTGTGGCAACCCCTAACGAGAGCAGCTGAAAGAAGACTGAATTACCATTTTTGTTTTAGCTTTTTCTTACTTTCTTAATGTATTGCAAAATTAAATTTAGAAGTTTTTTTGTGCTGCTTATTTAGATAATTTTGTATATGACTAATGGTTTAAGATAATAATTTGCTAATATTTTAGTGCTGAAATTGTACAGGTTGTTCATTTTATTCCAGTGTATATAGTTGTTACATCATATTTTACCTTACATTTACCTGGTAAATTTTAAAGACTTGATGTCCTTGTACTTTACAGGGCATAGCATTAAGAAACGTTATAATGAGTATAAATGATGTAAGAAAATAAATACAATCATTAGGCTGTTTATTATATTTACAGTATGCCTGGATTTCAGTGATCTAATCTGTCTAGCATTCATGTGCATGTTTGCCATTTTCAGGCTTATCATTGTGTAAGTTGTTGTGAGTAACAGCATGTATTTCTTTAGTGGATTCGTGTGACCATATACTACATGTTTATCTCTTGTTGATATTAATTTGCATCTCATTCAGCAGAAATTGCCTAGTGCAAAAAATACAACTTATAGCACATCAAGGAATTGCTAGTTACAAATTGCTTTTTCCCTATATTATTGTTAAATAAATAGAGTTTTATATGTTACCTTTCTTGAACACACCATAAGAAGACACTTTAAAGCTGTAGATGCATAACATTTAAAGTTACAAGATTAAAAATGTACTGCTTTTGTAAATCTGTGTGTTCAGATCTAGTGTTTTTGCAAATAAATATTTTACTTAGTCTGGCGTTTTAAGATTTACTTTTGAAAAGTATAGAAACCACAGCCAGAAAATCCTATCATCAGTGCAAAGGCACCACTATACTAATACTTTATAAAATTCAAATGGAAAAAGCTTTCATTTTACCATACTACTTTTGCCATTTTGAAATTTATAGATGGAAAAAGAACATTAACAGCATCTCAGAAAGCAAAACTAATGATTTTCTGTTATTCCTTCCAAAGAATATTGAACAAGTGGTTAAAATGGAATATTCTTAGTTTAGGGGGTTGGAGGAACTGTGACTAAATAGGAATCACATTTGAAATTTTGAATCTGCTTAGTTGTATGTAACATTGTAAGATTTCTTAGCCTCACTGGTGTTTCTTCTGCCAGAAAGTATAATACATATGTGTTTATATTCTTCTTTTAGGTGCCTAAGTTATGTAGCAGTTAGCGTTGCAGGTCGCATCTTTTTCTACATCATGGGTTTCCGGATCATCATAAAAGGCACTAGAGTAAGCAGTAAAGAGGCTCCTATTCTTGCTGTTGCACCACATTCTAGTTTTTTTGATGGAATTGTATGTGTCATTGCTGGCCTGCCCTCCACAGTGTCTCGGTCAGAAAATTTACAAACACCCGTGTTTGGAAGTAAGTTTTTCTTAACCACCATTTTAAGGAAGCAAAATATATTTAATTGCATTTATTTATGTTCAGTTTAATGTGTCGGCTGTCTCGTCATTCTACTTTTTATTAAAAAGTTTTCTTCTGCTTTTAGGTTTCTGTGTGAAAGAGGAAAGGTGAAATTTAGCAAAAAAATATTTGATGTATAAAGTCATTTGAAATATACTGTATATTACTGTATAAATGTTAAACTCAAAAAGATTATACACCACCTATCATTTACATGGATTGGTCATTGCCAAAATTAAATATGTAGGCAGGGTATGGGAAGCTTCGCCTCTAAACGAATGCTGTTTAAGGAATAGATCAATAAAAGTCAGTCATTCATTCTGAGCTTTCTATATGTGGCAGCTCATAACAAAAGCTTTGTGTTTTATTATTTAAAGTACTGTGATGCTGTTTCACTGACACTTTATAAAAAGGTTTATAACTTATTTTAAAGAAAAATATTTAAAAAGGATTGTTCATTTTGCCAGTATTGCCATTAATCGACATTACATTGCAAGTTCCAATTTTCACACAAAATCAGGTTATGAACATGGAGGAATGGAACCCATTTGTAACCTGAGGGCCATCTACCTGCAGTGGCTAGGAGGGGGGCGTGGGGACATCCGCTTCCGGTGCAGCATCCAGGGCGCCTAAATTGATGTTACAACCTTTTTGAATGAAATGTTTTGCATTCTTAAATGCACTAAAAAGTAATTTAAAAACATTCACATACTCAGCTCATCACTCTATCAGTATGAGGATATCTTTTTCCAATGTTTTTTGTCTCTTTCTGATTTCGAAGCACGTATTAGTTCTATATACCCAACAGACAATAATTTATCCCCCTACTACTCTAACATGCTTGACTCCCACCCAGAAACATTTTTGACGCGTTATTAAACAGATCGTCGACTGACATGAGGTATTAGTGTATCATTGTCTAAGTTGTTGCAAATGTATATTTTCGAACTACCATTGTTGTCTTAATTATTTTACTTCGTTCTATCTTTATAAATTTAGCGAAACCTTAAAAATATATGCATAAAAGTGCTTTAAAAAATTAAAATATTTAAAAATTTAAATTCTATTTAAAATAAAAAATATGATTTTTTTTTTCTTAAAATACTATTATTTTCAATACATTTTTTAAAAAATTTTTTCCCTTCCCCATTGCATTTTGGCAAACAGGAGGGGGCGCAAAATCTTCAGTTGTCCCCGGGCTACACCTCAGTCTACCTGCACCTACCTCTACCTTGCTTAGTACTTATTCCCATGCAACTTTTCACATTTTGTTGTGTCAAATGTGATATTTTAATCATCAGGAGCCAAAGCTATTCTGGCAAAGCAAGAACCAACCATGGGTTGGAATAATAGGATTGATGAGATGGTTGGGTGGATGTATTACGTCTTCTAGGGAGGGACTATGTAAAAAAGAATTTGTCACTGCTCTTTTTCAGAGCAATCTATGTGCTAAAAATATTTATAGTGGTACTAAAAGATAATACCATGTATTTATTTATTCTTTTGTTTTAAATATTAGGATTTCTTCGGTGTCTGCAGCCTGTGCTAGTTTCTCGTGTAGATCCAGATTCCCGGAAAAACACAATATTAGAGATTGAAAGAAGGGCTACATCTGCTGGGAAATGGTCACAGGTAAGATTTCTTTTTTTATACCTTCCATTTACCCGGGCCAAAAATAGTTTGGTTTTTTATAGGCACCCTTGGTATCTAAGGATGTATGTTACAAAACAGCAAGTAGCTTTAGCCTGCAGTTTCATTGTGTGGTGGATCTGGTAAAAAAAATGACAGAATACTTATACTTGTAGCTCAAATATGTCTGTTTTCAGTGAAGTGTGCTACTGTTGTTGCTTTGTTTTCCGCTTGTAGAATACCACAAAAGTACCTTTATAGTAAACAGAGAACTTCATATCTTAAAATTAGAGAAACTGAAAGTTTGTTTTTTTTTATCCTGAAGGCAACCATGGGATTATTTTGTCCTCCTTTAAGTTACAATTTTGAACCTAGAGAAGAACAGTGAATTTACCATGCTTTGTCATTCAAAGCAGTAAATATGATGGATAGCTTAATGAGATTATCACTCACCACCTTTTTATTTTTCATATTTACTGAGGTGGTCTGACTTGAAAAGTGCTCTAAAGTGAAAATTATATTTTTATATTTATATATATTTATATTTCTATAAAACCAATCTATATATATATAACTTGTATTTGTTACTACCCATTAGTAGAATTGAGAGGGCCAGTGTTTCATTTCTAAATATTTGACTACCACATCATAAAATCCATCTTAATAAACTGGCAAGTGTTTGTGTATCTGTGTGTCTGTTCAGTTGCTATGTTTCTGTTATATACCATTTGTTATGGGATTCATAAAGCAGTGCCAATGTTTATGATTGTAATGAAAAATGCAATGAATTTTATTACTACATGTATTACAAAATATACTCCAACAGATGGTGCACTGCAACCGTTAACCTTGAATATGTCCAACAGAGAGTAACTTCTGTGCGTATGTCTGTGTTTCTGTCCAGTTGCTAGAGTTAGAAAAACAAAATGTAGAAGGGCAAAAAAATGATAATAAAAATACCAAATGAGGGTCCAAAAATAAGAAAATTAGTCTTATCGACCTGTTTTTTTGTCTGACATTATACTGGCAGCAACTGTGTGTAGTAATTTTCTTGCACCCACTTAGGCCATGTGAACAAGGCTTATAGCTGTAATGCTAATAGGTAATAACTTTGTGTTGTTGGCATGGATGGGTGAAAATAATGATAAATCAATACACACACCAGGAAACCAAAACCCCAAAATGACTAGGTAGAGTTGTTAAATCAGGCAAATAGGGTAGCGCCAATGCTGCATTATCCACAAAACACTTGAGCTGTAAGAGAGGTCAGGTCGATGAGATATGCTGAGAGAACTGGCAAAAGTGGTGGCTCTATCAAGAGAAGGCCAGAAGGACAAGGGAAAGGGATTGGGTGCGATCTTATACCAGACCAAAAGGTCAGTGTAGCAAATAAATATGATGTCTATGCTGTTTACTGATTATTGCCCGGG
>NW_024381253.1:0-25000 GCF_016835505.1 Polypterus senegalus | reverse complement strand
CCCCTCTAGCTCTGCTCATATCCAAGTCTAAAAGCCACATGCATTAGTACTAAACCAGAGCATTACAAATCTGAAAATCCAGTAGCTAAACTCTAAATGCTAACAAAAGCAGAGCCAGATTAAGTTCTGCCCTTGTGAATTAGAGGCCCAAGACCTCCTCTAAACTCCCTTCTGCATGGGGTTCAGGTTAACTTGCATCCTATGTTACTTGTGGCCAGTGCTGCAATGACTCCTTCATCCCCAAGAAGGATATTGGAACAGATTTAAAATTCAAACCTGTGTAAAGCCTTTGAGGTTAGGCTTGCACACATTTGCCCTAACCTGCAGAATGGATTAGTCCTGGGATGTCATTTGGGTTGTACCAATGTAGATTCTCCAATTGTGAGAGAGACATAAGATACAAAGGGTGCACACTTTGCAATATTAAGTTCAATGTTTGGCAAATTAAGGGACAGACCTCCAAAGACCCTTGATAATTGGCACATTTATATGTAGACTGCTAATTAAGCAAGTTGTGTTCTTTGCATTAATTGAGCTAGAACATTCACTTCAAGCACTGGCACTAAAGATTAAAGAACATGCAGTCCCTCCAGTTTGAAGTATACATTTTATTAAAATTTGGGTACATTTTATTCAGTCCATTTCACAAGAGATTAGACAGGAGAGTTGAGGAACTCTGGATCAGTTCTGAAAGAAAAGATAGATGAGAACATCTTACTACTCCATCCTCTGAACAGAAATCACACTGAAGAGATCTGGCACTTGCCTCTTGGCTGGAAGGTTCATCTCTCCAGTGGAGGCTTCCATGGTCTGCTATGGCTTTTTTCACACGAGGCTGCCTAGGACAGGGTTTACCAGCACAAAGCCTTTCCCATTCTGACTGAGGAATGGTCATTTCTGAAATGCAGGAGAGAGTCCAGTTACACAAACGCAGCATTTGTGGCCAGACACCAGACAATGAATACCTACGTCTTCCATCAAAGCAGCCTTCAACACACGATTCTTTGTGTGAACAAATCTCTGTTGAGCACATGAAGTAAATCTGCAAAGAGACAACTAGGTTACAGGAGCATCCACCACACACATTGAAGAGGTTCTCTTCCCTACTCTTTCCTCACCTCCTCGTCTAAAAGATTCTCTTTGGCATCCATGAACTGGAATGTTGTTACATCAAAGCGTCTGGTATGCTTTGGCACAGGCTGCCGATTGTGATCCTTCAGATGAAGGCCAGTGCCATAATCCAAGGCATTTGGACAGCTGTCAGCAAGACAGTTCCAGCTCTGAATACAACAACAACAACTTGCAGTTGCATCATTAGAAGCTGAAGAAAGCATCCTACTTACCCATTGTACATCAGCACCCAGACGTTCTCTGAAGACCTGGGATATGCAATGCAGTAGTGCACCAACAGCACCACCTCTGGAGTAGGTGGATTTACTATTTTCACTTCCAGGTAGATCTTGCTTCCTAACAAAAACTTGAGGGGAACCTGGGTGTCCTGAAAGAATGTGGTGTAGCCGTCATCTGTAAAGAGATGCATACAGGAGGGGCTTATATTCCATCAAATTACATTCCAACTAACAAGATCAGCTTCTGCCAATTCTAGTCATCTTTAGCAAAAGTTGACTGTTCAGCTGAGAAAATTCAGATTCTCATGGTCAATTGCCCAACTAAAATGTATTAAAACAAAATTGTCTATGCATTCTTTAGCCCTTCCACCAACACGTGGTCTTTCCTCTCTGAAAGAGGAAGTACACCACATACCTTTAGCAATTCTCAGAACTACTCCCAATGCTCCAGAAGAGACAACATCTGGTAAAGCAGGACTATTCACCACCATGTAGCCAGTGCTGGCATGTGTTCCTTTGGAATAGCGGCATTCAATTTGGGAGCTGAATTGAAAAGCTTAATTAGTTCCCAAAACCAAATCACTTGGGCCAGAAAGACAGGAGAAATAGGTAGCAGAAAGGCTTACTGGTAAGGAGCATGTCTCAGGATTTGGCCATACATTTGATGATTCTTGTACCTTTTCCCAAACACGTCAGCCAAGTAGACAGAAGTCTCCCCAATCACCTGCAAACATTTTACTCCACTCAGCACATGAAGACACCAAATCCTTTGGTGAATCAATCCATAAAGTCACTACTTACAAATCTGTGAGTACCGCATCCAGTCAGAGGAATCTTGAAGACAGCAAAGTCTGGAGTGCAGATGACCGGTGCACACGAGTGATTAGAAACATACAAGCTGCCAGGGTCAATGTCTGGTTTGGAGGAGGTTCGATAGACAGCAAACACAAAGTGCCCATCAGCTGTACATGCTGTTGGGAAATAAAAGAATGAATTTCAGCAATTCCAGGATTAAATACTTGTCTTTAGTATTTGTTTGGAAACCTACTGTCCATAGGATAAAAGCAGTGGGCTGTTTGGGGATCCGCACAGCAACCTTTAGAACGGCAAACACTTGGGGCTACGCCAGCTGGACCACACTGGACTTGCTTTTTCTTGGGCAAGTCACACCCTATCAAAAAATGGAAGGACACATTGTAACCAATTTATTGATCAAAAAGCCATCCAGGAACTTATGAAATAAGAGCAATACCCTGATGGAAGACTAGGTCATGAACAGGACACTTCAGCTGCACCTCTCCATGTGTTCCCAAAGAGGTGGTATAGAGGACTGTCAGAACATGGTGACCATTCTACAAAAAGCCAGATCTCAGTATCTAGACCAGCATAGTTCCTACTGCTAGTTGTACAATGTAGTGTCTTACTTGTATCTTCACATGGCAAGCCTTGTAATAAGCTGAAAAATGGAGCTTCCCCACACCTGAAGACAGATTGTAGCCACATTGGACGGACTGCTTGATGGTAACAGCATTGTGATGTTCGTCTATGAGACAGGATTGGTATTAAATTGTTATAACCACAAGAGCAACATTTTAGATCAACTTCAGATTGCATTCAATTGAATCACAACTCTCCAAGTCATAATGGTGGTCACTTGAGGGTTGTACAGACCGATCCCCATCAGCCAAGCATCTCCTTTGACAAAGTGAAATGATTTGGTCGTTCACTACATACTGCGAGACCCAATACATACAACATACCCACTACTTTCACTTGATCCAAAGGCCCAGTAGGAAGGTCAATACTCATGCAGTCTTCATGACAAGACACCCCTGCTTCAAGAGGAGATGGTGGCTTTCCAATAACTGGGCATTTGACTGTAATCTGCCTTGGCACTCCATTGTTTGGTGTGTAAGCCACTAGTAGACTATAGTGGTGGTCCTGGAGCATTAAAAAACGGTATTAGTCCACTCTAGCTGTAAGCAAGCTTAATGTCACTTAATTCTGGTCTTACCATAATCTTCACATCACAAGCTTTATAGGGGATCAACAAAGAAATTGTTTCTGCTTTTACTATGCGGTAACCACATCTCTTTGAGGTCAGGTAAACTGGCACCATCTTTCCCATTTTATCTGAAAAAGAGAGACCCTTGAGAAGAGGGTTTCTAAACACTTGGCTGGTACTGGCTCATCCATGAGACAGACGGACAGTCATTTTACCCTAGATGACAATTAAATGGAACTAACCAAAAGTCCCCAGTATCTTATTCCATCAATCTGGGAAGCCCAGTTAAGCCAACCTAGACAGCAATTGAAGCCTTCCATTCTTGATTTGAAAAGTAACCAATTAGTTTTTGTATTGGCCTAGAGGCGAGGTTCACTTTTATTTAAATCCAATAGTCAATATTGGTTGAATCTAGTCCAGACACTCTGGTTGTTAAGGTAACCAATGCAGAACCATTGCAGGTTCCCACCTCTATTGACTTTCTGCTGGACAGTCCAGGGGCTGCATGTAATTCACCTGAAAGTGCTTTAATCCAAACTCCTTTGGCCTTTTAGCAGGACCCTCCCAGCATACTGCATAATTGAACAGCACCATTTCATCATTTACCCAATTGTTTGTGCACACACTTTTCACAAGTGGAAAGCTAACCCATTTGTTAAAGTGTAAAAGGATGTCCAGGAGGGTTTAGTCTGGTGTTCCACCAACTTACCCTTCAACTTGAGGTCCTCCATCTTTCCATAGGGCAGCTCCACACTCATGCTGTCAAGTTGACACACAACCCTGGGATCACCAAACACTGGAGGTGAAGGTCTAGGAGGTGTTGGGTGTACATGGATAACTGGGCATTTCATCTGCACAGCTACTGGAAGGCCAACAGTTGGGTAGTAGTGAAGATTCAGTACGAAGAAGTTCTCCTATAGAAGGAGACAAACCCAATTACAACTGGAAGATTTTCAAACATTACATTGAAAACACCCATCCTATTGAAGTTATATGGCTATGAAGGACTTGAAGTCACAAGTCAGAAAAGGCTTAGCTTGCATTAGAAAAAGTGCTCTACATCACCAGTTAAGGCTACCTCTTTGTGAACGCCACAGGACGTATACAGAACAGTCAAGGTGATCTTCCCCATGGAGTTTACCACTGTATAGCCACACTCTGTGGGGGCAAAACTCAGCCCCTTCTCCTCACCATGCAGCCCTACAATTAAAGCCAGAGAGGTTTCTAAAATGTGAAGGCACCAACCTAGCACCCCCTTCCTACAGCCATCATACTCACCAAGGATGGTAACTTGTTCTGGGAACTCCACAGGTAGCACAACACTCATGCTTGAGGGCCGACAGGACACAATAGATGGAGAATGGGTGGGAGTTGCAAGAGTAGGAGGTGGTATCCTTGGGACTGGGCATTTCATGGTCAAAGAATGACTCTTCTCCCTTCCAGATTTGTACCGCACCTCAAGTACATAATGGCCATGCTAAAAAGAGATATTCTCAAATTCATTCCAATCAGGAAGTAGATGTATCAAATTGGAACAGCTCTAGTCAACCTCTGAAAATTCTCCAACTAGAATATTGGCCAGAGTCCACTTTTAAACACTAAGTGAACAACTTATGTAACAGAGCTTGCAAAGGGGTCTCCTTTTAGACCCAGGAAAGCCTGGTTAGGAGGTTATGCCCATTAAGGATTGGTAGTTCTAGAAATCAGCCAGCACTTTGGCAAACCATCCCCTGAAGATCAAGGGCAGTACACCACATAGGAGTTTGAACCATCTCCTGCAAAGAGTCAGAAGTGGAGACCATGGCATCCACCACTTGCATGGGTCTTCTACAATAGGTCCCCAAGATAGGAGTGAGGAAGCGACCCCTTAAAAAACCATAAAAGCAATGATGGCAGGGAAGCAAGTTGGTTCACAGCTTGCAATATAAACCATCATTGACTTGACAGGATGTTTCCCCTAAAGATGCAAGCAATTGCATGCCATTTATAAATTCTAAAATGGCTTTTGCCATAGGGATATTTGGGGTCAACATTTATTATGGGAGTGGTTGTGCTTTGCTCCAACCAAGATTAAGTTGTGTACCAAACCACAAGTCTCACCCCCATTGTATGCCATTAACCTCCTTGGCATAGTTTATTCCAAGAAAGCAATGTAAAAAAGTGAAGATTTAAAATTTCATGCCAACAAAACATGAACCTGATAGCAATGAATAAAAATTCATAATTCCAAAACATTCTATAAATCTTTAAAAAAAAAAAAAGTCCTGTGTGTGGACTATTTAGTATGATGGAAGACACAATCCAGCATCAGTCAGGGCACTTTTCATAGATGCTTTCCAGATTTACCAGTTTTTGGACAGCACATTGCACAGGTAGGAGTTGGGTTCTGTCATTTGAGATCAATAAATGTCTACCAATAAGACACTCTTGATTGACCTGCAATGTGCTGGGTTGACCACATCTCTTTAGTGGCAGTGTGGATGTGCAGCAATGATTTGTTCTACAAGCTGGTATGTAATGTTTATGAGAGAGCTTTGCTAGCTTTGTACAAGATGAATGCATTCCAAATGCAATGTTGGAAATTTTGTAAAATTTGATGCCTCCTCATAAGAGGCTAGAAAGTCAATTATAAATCTGCAAAGCTTGTAAAATGCCTACTTGTTTTGACCTGCTGTACTGTTTCCACGAGTCTGCTCTTCTAGCCACAAGACTTGCAGCATTTACATTCCAGATTGTCTGCACCCAATGGCTTGGCATCTCCCCCCCATTTTTTCCTTCAGTTCAGGTATTCTCAAAGTCTACATTGTTAGACTACAGATATCAAACTTGGAATTCTGAATGTAGGTTTTTCACAAAACAGTACTGCAAGAATTGTTCTTGGATTAGTAGCATCACTGCTTAGGTTTCACTACAAGTCCTTGCAGTATCAATAAGCCTAAAATGGCCTAGATAACAGAAGTTACTGGTTCCCATCATTTTGAACAGGAAACTGCTTAGGTGTACGGTTATTTGCCAGACATTGTTCAGCATAACAATTGGTCTCAACAATTCTGTCACTCACATTATTCAGGAGCAAGTGGATGTTTGCCATCAACGTCCACGTATTCCTGGGTCCCTCGCAAAAGATCAAATTAGGGGGCACGGGTTATTTTAAGCAGGGTCAGACATACAGAATGCAAGGGCCGCTTTGACTCTCACTCCATTTCAGTTTTACCAGTCGAGGACAGATTCACTTCATCACTACCAATGAGAAGCTCCTGAGCATCACTGCTTGTATAACTAGAAAGTGCACAAGGGCTGCCAAAAAAACATTTCTTACAACAGGGAGGTGGGAGGGGGAAGTGTACCGATAATCCAGATAGAAGATGCCGACACCTTTGCCCAATACTTGTACAGATGCATCTTACATAAGCATTGCACCCAATCACCCGAGTGACACTTGGGACCAATGCTTTTTTGCAGTTTTCAAAGCCCAAGTACTGCTCAGGTCTGGAAGAGCATGCATTTTATTGTGACTGCTGCAGAGTTAAAACCTGCCAACCTCCACATCCATAGCCATTTCTCCTAGGTTTAAGCCACACTCTTCTTCCATAGTTAAGTGATCCTTCACAGTGGAAGCACAACACCACAAAAAAACAGCCTCAAGCTGCACAGAAAGTGAGCAGCAGCGCCGCTTACCTGAATTACAACATGACAGGCTTTATAAAGGGCAGTCAAGACCAACATTTCATCCTCCTCTTCCAATTCATAACCGCAGGTTTTGGGAGCAGAGATCACATGCACATCTTGCCCTCTTCCATCTAGAGAAGCAAAGAAATTAGACTTGTTCTGGGACAAAGCGATTCTCCATCTTGCAGTCTTCAACTCACCAACAATATAGACATCATTTGGAGATCCTCCTGGCAAGACCACAGCCATGCTTGAACTCCTGCACTCTGTGTGAGAGGGCTTTCTTGTGCTGGTTGCAGGAGTTGTAGTTTTGAGGGGATGCCCGCCAACTGGACAGCTCAGGGTCACAGTCCTTACATTTCCAATAGCCGGTTTATATCTCAGGTGCAGGATATAGTGGCGATTCTAAACACATAATAGCACATTGAGCAGCCACTCCTAGCACTTTTGCTATTGTAAAGCACTACTCACCTCAACCTTGATACCACATGCTCCGTAGGAGGCAGAGAAAGTCACCGTTCCTTTTCCTTTGACCAACTTGTAGCCACAATGTTTGGGAGCTTTGGACACATCAATTTCTTGCCCCAGTTGATCTAAGAAAAGATCCAGAAAGCCACTGTAAACCAACTGCAGTCTCAACCATTTGGAGGTCACATGGACATTCAATCTAAATTGGCTCCAGAAAACTCCGCTGCACTCTTGGGTTTTATGTTCAAAGTACTAAACCTTCCATCACTGAACAATTGGCAGTATTTGTTCTGATCAAACATCACCCCATACTAGTATTTCTGGCTTAAACTCCCACAGGGCAACACCAAATGCAGGAATAGTTTATTTCTTCTCTACACTGTGACCATCTAAGAAACACACTTTCAGAATGTGAACCCTTTACTTGGGACTCTCCCTTCCAAGGAGACTAGGAATATGATTGACTACTAAAAATAGAGGTCAAGCCAAACATCCTACTGGGTAGTGGTCACTAATTTTAGCCAGCAAGTAATTTCAAAACCGTCCAGTAAGCTCCCACCAGAACCAAACCTCTAACCTCAGAATAAAGGGCCAGTTTACCTAAATGGAAACAAAGGACATTGTCAAGCCAATAATCAGAATAGATCAGTCCATTTCCAGAATGCATTGTTCCATCAGAACTCACCAATAATTTTGATCTGATCCAGTGATCCATAAGGCAAAATTACAGTCATGCCAGAAGCTGTACAAACAGGATGAGGATGGACAGTAGGCATTGTAGGGAGGACTGTAGAAGCCTGCTGTACAGGGCATCTCATATGCACTATTCGATCTCCTGTGGCACTCAGGTAGATGACAGTCAAAGTGTAATTGTTATCCTAGATTTAAAGAAATCATACCTTCAGGTTCCATATATTTCCTTACCCAGCTGATTTAGCTTACAGAAGAAAATTTGATCTTTAAAGTCTCCAAGTAATAATTCAGATGCCATCTTGGCACTTGCACCCTCCTATTGGTACACACCTTTCCCCAAAATGTCCAGGCATCTTGAGGGATAACTGCTCAGTTAATGCCTTAAATTTAGGCAACCATTACATCACAGAAATAGAATGGTCTACATTTGCTCAATTCTGTGTGTGGCCCAAGTTCAGCATTAAGCCAGTGTCACTTTAGAAATCTCAGAATGGATGTCAGTTCGCCAACTGCAGTCAGTTCTTGTTGTTATTCAATAATCGGTTAGAAATGCAATGAACAAAATATCTAGGTGGTCTCTGAAGCTCGGCGAGGTAGCCATGTGCCAGAAGCAGGTTTCATTTAACTAGTAGAGCATGTTCAGCAACATTTGTGGGATTGTACATCAGTTACCCAAAAGGAAAACATTTCCAGTGCAATCAACATCTGTGCTAGAATTAAAAGCACCAAGATTGTTGAAAAGGTTGCATTCTATTCATGGTTTACAAAACCACCACCCCCCCCAACCCCTTCAAATCATTTCTATTAGATCACATTTAGGACATTATCCCCACAGATTTTCTTGAAAGTTATTACAAAACCCAGCATTTAAAGCTTTAAAAAGAGGAGTTGAAGTGCATGTGCCCATGCTAGACTCCCATAGTACATCCTTTTAAGCCAGCCCACCTTCTGCTACCAACCCTCCCACAAATTTTCCACATTGGGCATCATTAGGCCTTAGATTTAGACAAGGCATTACCATTTACCTGCATTTGAACATCACAGGCTTTATATCCAACAGTGAACCATAGATGCCCATCAGTCTCCAGCAAAGAATATCCACAGTCTTTGGGAAGCTCAACCACAGTCACCATCCTGTTGGATTTATCTGCAAGAAAACCATTGCCTGAGAAGGTACCAAAAACTCCATTCCAGTAGAGATCCTGCCAAACCAACTTACCCATTATGTTGACTTGATCAAGGGAACCACCAGGTAGTCTCAGGGTCATGCCAGAGGCTTCACAGGTGGTGGTATACAGCACTGGTGGTCTGCTTGTGGCAGGGGAAGATGTGGGCACAGAATGTATTGGGCATTTCATGGTTACTCTTTTTTGTAAGCCATTCTCAGGTGTGTAGAGGACAACAAGAACATAATTGGAACTCTACAAGGAGAGAACAGTCTTTACCCTTGTGGAAGGGACTGCAGCAAGGATCAAGAAACTATTTAACCTTGTTTTTTGCATCTGAAACAATGATCATCTCCATCCAACTCTGCTTACCTCAGTATGCACATGACAGCTCCTATAGCCTGCCGTGAAGACAATACTCTTGCCCCTCTTCACCAAATGGTACTGGCATTCTTCGGGAGCATGCAGGACCACCACTAGGTGGTGAGCTTTGTCTAAGCTCACCAGAATAGAAAAGGGGGTTGGGGGAGAAACGGAGGAAAAAAAAGCGCCAAGGGAACCAATTAGACATCAAAATGGCACTCTGGCACATTAAAATCAAAATTAGGCAAGGGGCTCCCCTGACTTAGGGCTACTGCAGATTTTTGCATTTGGACTTCTGGATCCAACACCAGGACTTTCAGGTCCTAATGAAATGCTAGGCAATTAAAATTACTTATTTAGCTAAGCCAGTACCTGTACATCATGGATTGATTTTTGCATTGTACCAAGACAATTAACCAATGTTCTTCACAAGATTAAAGCCATGCCATTCATTACTTGGAACACCAGACTGAACTGCAAAGGGTCGTTTCAACTGCTTACTCACCCATCAACTGGATGTCCTCCAGTTTCCCATTTGGCAGCTCTACACTCATGCTGTCATGTTGACACACAACCCTGGGATCAGCAGACACTGTAGGGGAAGGTCTAGGAGATGTTGGGTGCACATGGATAGCTGGGCATTTCATCTGCATAGCAACTGGGCTGCCAACAGTTGGGTAAAAGCGAAGATTCAGCACAAAGAATTTCTCCTGTAGCAGTAAAGAGAAACACCAATTACACCTGGAACAACAAAACACCCTCCCCACTGAAGTCCTACTGAATGGAAGACAAAGGGCTCAGAGGTTGCATTAAGAGTGCTCTACATAACCAGTTAAGCCTACCACTTTGTGAACTCCACAGGATGTAAACAGAGCAGTAAAGGAGATCTTCCTCATGGATTTTACCACTGTATAGCCACACTCTTTGGGGGCAAAGCTCAGCACCTTCTCCTCTCCATGCAGCCCTGCAATTATAATCCGAGGATTCTAGAATTAAGGCACCAACCTAGCATCCCTCCCCTACTTCCACCATACTCACCAAGGATTGTGACTTGTTCTGGGAACTCCACAGGTAGCACAACAGTCATGCTTGAGGGTTTACAGGACACAATAGGTGGAGAATGGGTTGAAGAGGTCACAGTAGGCGGTGGTACCCTTGGGACTGGGCATTTCATGGTCAAAGAATGAGGCTTCTCCCTTCCTGATTTGTACCGCACCTCAAGTACATAATGGCCATGCTACAAAGATCCCAAAAGCCATTTAGTTCTACCCTATCAATTGGGGTGAACAGCTCTAGTCAACCTGACAATTCACCAAGACCCTGCTAGCTGCTGAAAGTTGAGCAAACTGATGGGGGCAAAAGAGCCTGGCATGCACCACACAAACACACAATTAGCCTATTGACCAGAGCCTTCATCCATTTGCTATTTACAGGTTATGACCATAAATACTATTCTGTGGACCCCCTGAAAATATTCAGTCACACCCATAAGAGTTTAAGCCCCAAGAGACAGAAATGGAGACCATGGCATCCACTCACTGTATGGGTCTACCGTGACAGGAAAACTACAAATAAGCTTTGACATGGGAGCATGGAAGAGAAAGCACATGGCAGGGAACATTGGTTCACAACCTGCAATTACACCACCTGTATCTTTGGAAAAATCCTGTCAGAAGTACAAGTACTTGAGGTCATGTGAAATACTAAAAATGACTCATTGATCATAGTGAATTGGTGCACAAACCCCAAAAATTGACCAACAAGGCACAATTCCCATCAAACTTCTGGCAAGACCAGGTTTTATACTGCTACCTTGGTCATTTCATATCCAGCAATGACACCTGCCAACCTCCACACCCATGGTGGGAAGCAGTTTCCTACTTTATTGAAAATTTCTGACAATTGGCCACAGAAGCATAACTAGGACACTAGTGGAACCTCACTGCTGTTCAGGTTCTACACAGTTTTTTTAAAAAAAAAAAACCAAAAAAAACCACACACAACTTACCTGAACTGTAACATGACAGGCTTTATAAGGGGCCATCAAGACCAACATCTCCTCCTTCTCTTCCAAGGCATAACCACAGGTTTTGGGAGTCGAGATGACACGCACATCATGTCCACTTCCATCTAGAGAAGTGGAGAACCATTAGACTTGTTCTAAAGGTAGAATCACCAACCTTCCAGTCTTCAACTCACCAACAATGTAGACATCATTTGGAGATCTCACTGGCAAGACCACAGCCATGCTTGTAGCCATGCACTCTGTGTGAGAAGGCCTCCTTGTGCTGGTTGCAGGAGTTGTGGTTTTGAGGGGATCCTCACCAACTGGGCAGCTCAAGGTCACAGTCATTGCATTCCCAATAGCCGGTTTGTAGCTCAGGTGCAGGACATAGTGGTGATTCTAACACATAATAGCACATTGAGCAGCCAACTCATTTAGAGCTCTTAAATATTCCAAGCTTTACTCACCTCAACCTTGATACCACAGGCTCTGTAGGAGGCAGAGAAAGTTATGGTTCCTTTTCCTTTGACCAACTTGTATCCACAATGTTTTGGAGCTTTGGATATGACAATTACTTGCCCCAGTTGATCTAAGAAAAGATCCACACAGGTTGAGATTACAGTTGGTTTACAGTGACTAAGAGTGCAGCTACCTCTTTCCAGAGAATAGATTGAAAGACATGTTGGCATGTAGACATCTACTACAAAACAGATGTTCAAGCTGCTACTGTGAGCAATTAGCAGGAAAAAAAAAAAAATTCCCCTTCGACTTGGGAATCTCCCTTGCAATAAGGGAGTAATTCGGATTTGCTGCAAAAAGCCTCAGTTTCTGCAAGTTTAGTGAACACTACCCAGTCCAAGGTTTCTGCAGCATATTTACCCGAGAAGAGAAAGTGAAAACTTGCCAACTATTTCCATTCACATTTGAAGCTTCGAGTAGATCAGTTGAATCCCAGATTAGATTGTCCCGTCAAAACTCACCAATAATTTTAACTTCATCCAGTGATCCATAAGGCAAAACTACAGTCATGCCAGAAGCTGTACAAGTAGGATGAGGATGGACAGTAGGCAGTGTAGGGAGGACTGTAGAAGCCTGCTGTACAGGGCATTTCATATGGATTCTCCGATCCCCTGTAGCACTCCAGTAGATGACAGTCAAAGTGTAATGGTGATCCTGGATTTAAAGAAAATCATACCTTCAGGTTCCACACATTCTCTACCCTGCTATTTAAACTTGGAGGAAGTAATTGATCAGCCATTATAGCTGCCAAGTGGGAGTCGAATGCCTGGACAACTGGAAAGATTTCCAAGCTGGCAACTTGAGAAAAAGCTGATCAGTTTATGCATTTTTGAAGGCACATAGGGAGCCATTAAAATCTAGCCAATGTGGGTCCATAAAAAAACTAAATTCTACAGACCCAAAGGCAATATTCAGCCAATGTCAAATTAGGCAACTTTGTCCTAAATCTTGTCCGATTTGCTTACTGCAGTCATTGATCTTGTTGAGCAAATTAGACTTCATATGGAGGAAAGTGATGCACAAGGAATCCTCTTGGACAATCTGGTCTAGATGTTAAATAGCTCCATAGACCACAAAGCAGCTGCCAAAACCACCTCTGGGTAGCCATGTACCCAAAGCAGTTTCATTCAGCCAGTGTAGATTACTGCACTATAAATGTAGGGGGTTTGAGAAACACAGTTAAAATTAACCCTCAAACATTTCCAAACCTCCATTACAAAGAGCAAAAGGAGGAAGTGCAAAATGTTCACGTTAAACCATGTCCATCCTCATTTAAGCCCTCCATATGGATTTATTCTACCTTTAAATTGCTTCACAGACACACTAGGCCTTTCCCAGTTAGGCTTTCCACCATGATTTTTACCTGTATTCTGATGTCACAGGCCTTGTATCCAACAGTAAGAAGTAGATGCCCGCCTGCCTTCAGCAAAGAATATCCACAGTCTCTGGGCAGATCCATGACTGGCACCATCCTATTGGATTTATCTGCAAGGCAACCATCTTGTCTGACAACAAAAAAAAAAAAACCCACACCCCACTACAGTGCAGTGCACCAACCAACTTACCAATGAGTTTTATTTGATTAAGTGATCCACCAGGTAGCATCAGAGTCATGCCAGAGGCTTTACAGGTGGTACTGTACAGCACTGGTGGTCTGCTGGTGGCAGGAGGGGATGTGGCCACAGCATGTATGGGGCATTTCATGGTTACCCTTTTCTGTAAGCCATTCTCCGGAGTGTAGAAGACAACAAGAACATAATTGGATCTCTACAAGGAGAGAACAGTCTTTACTCTTGTGAAAGGGAGTACAAGGATCAAGAAACTTCTATTAAACCTTGGTGTTTTGCATCCGAAACCACAATCTCTCATCCAACTCTGCTTACCTCAGTATGCACATGACAGCTCCTATAGCCTGCCGTGAAGACAATACTCTTGCTCCTCTTCACCAAGTGGTACTGGCATTCTTTGGGTGCATGCAAGACCACCACTAGTTGGTGAGCTTCATCTAATCTCACCAGAATTGGGGGTAACCAAAATAAAGGGAACCAATTAGACACCTTCAAAAAAATGGCACTCTGCCAGCATTAAATCAATTCTTTCAGCTAAGCCACTACCTGTATATTGCCAATTGATTTTTTTCATTATACAAAGACAATTAACCAATGTTCTTCACAAGAAGAAAGCCAAACCATTTGTTACTTTGAACACCAGACTACACTGCAAAGAGCTGCCCAAGTTGGTTTCAACTTCTTACTAACCCATCAACTTGATGTCCTCCAGTTTCCCATTTGGCAGCTCTACACTCATGCTGTCATGTTGACACACAACCCTGGGATCAGCAGATACTGTAGGGGAAGGTCTAGAAGGTGTTGGGTGAACATGAATAGCTGGGCATTTCATCTGCACAGAAACTGGGTGACCAACAGTTGGGTAGTAGCGAAGATTCAGCACAAAGAATTTTTCCTGTAGTAGTAAAGAGAAAACCCCAATTACACCTGGAACAAACCCCCTCCCCACTAAAGTCCTTCTGAATACAAGAGACTTGACCATGTCACAAGACAAAGGGCTTAGAGGTTGCATTAAGAGTGCTCTACATAACCAGTTAAGCCTACCACTTTGTGAACTCCACAGGATGTAAACAGAACAGTCAAGGAGATCTTCCCCATAGATTTTACAACCGTATAGCCGCACTCTTTGGGGGCAAAACTCAGCCCCTTTTCCTCACCATGCAGCCCTGCAATTAAAGTCAGAGGTTTCTAGAATGTGAAGGCACCAACCTAGCATCCCTCCACTACTTCCACCATACTCACCAAGGATAGTTACTTGTTCTGAGAACGCCACAGGTAGCACAACAGTCATGCTTGAGGGATGACAGGACACAACAGGTGGAGAATGGGTTGAAGAGACCACAGTAGGCGGTGGTACCCTTGGGACTGGGCATTTCATGGTCAAAGAATGAGCCTTCTCCCTTCCTGATTTGTACCGCACCTCAAGTACATAATGGCCATGCTAAGAAAGATTCCAAAAGCCATTTAGTTCTACCCTATCAAGTGGTGTGAACAGCTCTAGTCAACCCAACTATTCACTAAAACCCTGCTAGCTGCTGAAAGTTGAGCAAGCTTAGTCCTAGATTAATCTACAGCACCATGACTAAAGAGCCTCTTACTTTACAAGTAGTATTCTGGCATTCACTGTGCACAAATCAGCATATTGGCCAGAGCCTTCATCAGTTTGGCATTTATGGTCAACCTTTAAAAGGTCATTCTTTGGACCCCCTCAAAATATCCTCACGAGATCACACCTATAATAGGCATTAGGGAACTGTAGCCCATTGTCCGGATGTGCTTGATGCTTTAAAAGCTTCATTTCAGTATGTTATCTAGTAGGGACAAAGCTTAAACCCCAAGGGACAGAAATGGAGACCATGACATCCACTCACTGTATGGGTCTTCTGTGACGGGGAAAACTACAAATAACCTTTGACATCGGAGCATGGAAAAGACTAAACATACATGGCAGGGAGGAACATTGGTTCACAACCTGCAATTACACCATCCTGTACTGGACAGGATTTTCTAAAGATAATTGCAGGTCATGTGAAATGCTATAAAATGGACCATTTTGTCAATTTTTGGTGTTTGTCCTATTCACTGTAACAAGGCACAATTCCCACTGAACTTCTGGCAAGACCATGTTTTATACGGCTACCTTGGTCATCTCATACTCCACAATGACACCTGGCAACCTCCACACCCATGGTGGGAAGCAGTTTTTCCACTTTATTAAAAAGTAGCAAAATTACCCACGCTTCGCAGCAGAGAAGTAGTGTGTGAAAGTTATGAAAAAAAAGGGAACATTTAATAAATGTAACACTATTGTAAATGTAATTGTTTGTGACCGTTAGGAGTGTTGCCGTCAAGGATTTGATCATCATTTCTTTCAATCAGGTTCGTATTTGGAGGATGTGTTGTGTTCAAGTTACATTCCATGTTTGTCAACTGTTGTAAAGATAACCGGTTTTCATTCATCGAAGTGTTCACTGCCCATATTGTTAGTCTTATCTGAGACATCACACTGCATGCATGGGGTGTTTTTTAAAACAAAAAAACCCAGTCTTCCTTTAGCTGGACATTGACCTTTCCACCGTCTGCTTTAACTTCCGCTGTAGCTGCACTTCTGAATATGCCTGTATGCGTACTGCGTTCAGTCAGTTCATGTGAGCCGCTCCGAGTACATGCAATCGTAGGTCGTTTGCACAAGCACAGTCCTTCACCTGCGAATATTAACCTTATATGGGCAGGCACTCAATTACATGGGAGGCGTGAGGACGCGAGACACAACTACACCTTACATGGCGACCGACTTGCTGGCTATCACCGTATACAGCATATGGATGAAATTAGGTTCCAGTTGACTTTATGCGTATAATTTCCAAATGAAACCTGCTTAACTTTTTTAAGTAAGCTGTAAGGAATGAGCCTTCCTGTGTAGGTAGAAGGCTGAAATTTGGAAGTTGAAGAGTGATGAGTGAGCAAAGGCTTTGCCTTTTAGTATAGATCATGTCCGACAAATTGGCCACAGAAGCATAACTAGGACACAAGTGAAACCTCACTGCTGTTCATAGGTTCTGCTCAGCTTTTAACCACATACCTGAACTGCAACATGACAGGCTTTATAAGGGGCTGTCAAGACCAACATCTCCCCCTTTTCTTCCAAGGCATAACCACAGGTTTTGGGAGCAGAGATGACACGCACATCATGCCCACTTCCATCTAGAGAAGCAAAAAACCATTAGACTTTTTTCCTAGGGAAGATCAACCAACCTTGCAGTCTTCAACTCACCAACAACATAGACATCATTTGGAGAGCTCACTGGCAAGACCACAGCCATGCTTGAAGTCATGCATGCTGTGTGCAAAGGCCTCCTTGTGCTGGTTACAGGAGTTGTGGTTTTGAGGGGATCCTCACCAACTGGGCAGCTCAAGGTCACAGTCATTGCATTCCCAATAGCTGGTTTGTAGCTCAGGTGCAGGACATAGTGGTGATTCTAATACAGAATAGCACATTGAGCAGCCAACTCATTTAGAGCTCTTAAATATTCTAAGCTGTACTCACCTCAACCTTGATACCACAGGCTCTGTAGGAGGCAGAGAAAGTTATGGTTCCTTTTCCTTTGACCAACTTGTAGCCACAATGTTTGGGAGCCTTGGATACAGCAGTTTCATGTCCCAATTGATCTAAGAAAAGATCCACACAGTCATTGTAAACTGCAGTCTCAGCCATTTGTCTACATGCAAGTGTCTTCCAATCTAACTTGTGCTGGAAAAAGGCAGCTGTACATATCCAAATCTAACACAGGGTAAGGATGCCTGATCAAAACAGTACTAGGCTTTAAGTGCTCAAACTCCCACAAGAAACAGTAAAAGCAAGAGTATGTTACACTGCCCTGTCAGTCAAAGGTCACAGGGGTGTACACAAAGGTCAGAAAACTGACTTGGAATCTTCCTTCCAATAAGAGAAGTAGAGGGTTGTTCTGTCAGGGTTTGTACTAGTAATGGTGGCAAAACACTGGATCGTGCAAGCTTAGCGAATGCTATCCAGTCCAATTCAAAGTTTCAGTGGTAAATCCCAATTTACCAGAATGGAAAAAAAGATACAAAGTTTCACAGCTTAGAGTGTGAAAGGCTTGTGAGAGTACATCAATTGAATTCCAGATTTGATTGTTCCAAAAACTCACCAATAATTTTGACCTGATCCAACGATCCAGAAGGCAAAACTACAGTCATGCCAGAAGCCGTACAAGTAGGATGAGGATGAACAGTAGGCAGTGTAGGGAGGACTGTAGAAGCCTGCTGTACAGGGCATTTCATATGGACTCTCCGATCCCCTGTAGCACTCCGGTAGATGACAGTCAAAGTGTAATGGTGATCCTAGATTCAAAGAAATACCTTCAGGTTCCACACATTCTCTACCCTGCTGCTTAAACGCACATGAAATATTTGATCAGCCATTATAGCTGCCAAGTGGGAGTCTCATGCCAGCTTAGAAATCTTCCCAGTTGTCCAGGCATTAGGGAAGCTGATCAGTTTATGCATTTTGAAGGCACATAGGGAACCATTAAGGCAAATGTGGGTTCATTTTAAAAAAAAAAAAAAAAAATTCAGCCAATGTCACATTTGTTCGATTTGCCAACTGCAGTCATTGATCTTGATCAAATTAGACTTCATATGATGGAGGAAAGTGATGCACAGAGAATCCTCCTGGACAATCACGTGTAGATGTTAAATAGATTCAGAGACCACGAAGCAGCTGCCCAAACCACCTCTGGTTAGCCACATACCCGAAGCCAGTTTTAGCTAGTGTGGACTACTCCCTATAAATGTAGGGGGTTTGTAAAATGTTTAGTTAAGGGTTAATTTTGGCTGTACCTTTCTCAGAGCAAGGATGAAGTGCAAAATGTCCAAGATAAACCATGTACACCCTCATTTAAGCCCTCCCATATATGGTATACCATTGAATTTGCTTCATTGACACACTAGGCCTTTCCCAGTTAAGCTTTCCACCATGATTTTACCTGTATTCTGATGTCACAGGCCTTGTATCCAACAGTAAGAAGTAGATGCCCGCCTGCCTTCAGCAAAGAATATCCACAGTCTCTGGGAAGATCCATGACTGGCACCATCCTATTGGATTTATCTGAAAGGCAACCATCTTGTCTGACACCAAACAAAAAAAAACCCCACACACCCCACTACAGTGCAGTGCACCAACCAACTTACCTATTAGTTTTATTTGATTAAGTGATCCACTAGGTAGCATCAGAGTCATGCCAGAGGCTTCACAGGTGGTACTGTACAACACTGGTGGTCTGCTTGTGGCAGGGGAGGATGTGAGCACAGCATGTCTGGGGCATTTCATGGTTACCCTTTTTTGTACACCATTAGCCGGAGTGTAGAAGACAACAAGAACATAATTGGAACTCTACGAGGAGAGAAAACAGTCTTTACCCTTGTGGAAGGGAGTACAAGGATTAAGCAACTTCTATTAAACCTTGGCGTTTTGCATCCGAAACAATGATCTTCCCATCCAATTCTGCTTACCTCAGTATGCACATGACAGCTCCTATAGCCTGCTGTGAAGACAATACTTTTGCTCCTCTTCACCAAGTGGTACTGGCATTCTTTGGGAGCATGCAGGACCACCACTATGTGGTGAGATTTGTCTACACTCACCAGAATGAAAAAGCAAGGGAACCAATTAGAAACCTTCAAAATGGCACTCTACCAGCATCAAATCAAAATTGGACAAGCCCCCCCTCAGATTTAGGGCTTCTTCAGAATTTTGCAATTTGACTTTTCTGGATCAACACCTGGACTGATTCAGGTCCTAATGCAATAGTAGGCAATTAAAGTACCTAATTCAGCTAAGCCACTATTTGTACATTGTCTTGGTACAAAAAAACACACACACACACACACACACACACACCACACCATTAGCCAATACTCTTGCCAAGATTAAAGCCAAAGCTGTTACTTGAAATGGGCCTGGGTAGCCCTTTATAATTCATTCTGGTGTTCCAACTGGTTACTCACCCATCAACTTGATGTCCTCCAGTTTCCCATTTGGCAGCTCTACACTCATGCTGTCATGTTGACACACAACCCTGGGATCAGCAGACACTGTAGGTGAAGGTCTAGAAGGTATGGGGTCCACATGGATAGCCGGGCATTTCATCTCTACAGCTACTGGGCGGCCAACAGTTGGGTAGTAGCGAAGGTTCAGCACAAAGAAGTTCTCCTAGAGAAGTAAAGAGACACCAATTACACCTGGAACAAACATTCTACAAAGTTTTGTCACAAGCCCCCTCCTCACTGAAGTCCTACTGTATACAAAAGAGACAACCATGTCACAAGACAAAGGGCTTAGAGCTTGCATGAAGTACTCTACGTAACCAGTTAAGCCTACCACTTTGTGAACTCCACAGGACGTATACAGAGCAGTCAAGGAGATCTTCCGCATGGATTTTACTACTGTATAGCCACACTGTTTGGGGGCAAAGCTCAGCCCAGTCTCCTCACCATGTAGCCCTGCAATTAAAGCCAGAGGTTTCTAGAGTGTGCAGGCACCAACCTAGCACCCCTCCCTACTTCCACCATACTCACCAACGATGGTTACTTGTTCTGGGAACTCCACAGGTAGCACAACGCTCATGCTTGCAGGTTTACAGGACACAACAGGTGGAGCATGGGTTGAAGATGCCACAGTAGGAGGTGTTACCCTTGGGACTGGGCATTTCATGATCAAAGAATGAGCCTTCTCCCTTCCTGATTTGTACCGCACCTCAAGTACATAATGGCCATGCTAAAAGGATTCCAAAAGCCATTTAGTTCTACCTTATCAAGTAGGAGCAACAGCTTGATCTGAATACAATGACCCTGCTAAATGCAGAAAGTTCTTTGCCAACTTACTGTCCAAGACTAGTCTACAACATCTTGAATGGCCATGATACCATTCATCAAGTACAAGGGTTTGACGAGGCACAATTAGCTAGGATAATGAACACTAAGCAAACTCTGGCATGGACTTTTCTGGTCCTTGTTATGCAAGGTGTCTGGTAAGGGGTATTCTCTAAACCCACTGAAAACCCCATTTATGGGTTCTCTCATAATGGGTGTTGGGAACTCTAGCCCACTGTCCCGAGGTGCAGGCCGCTACATAGGATTTTAGTTGCAGTAAGCCATCTAATTCGGACAGATTGTTCAAACCCCATGGACCTTCTGCGACAGGGAAACTGGAAAGATTTTCCAAATTCAAATCTTGAAGTCCTATCTGCAAAGTACAGGATGGCTTAAGTAATTTCAGGCTGTTAACCAACTTGCCACCTTCCAAATATCCAAGCCCTTGGATGTCATGTGCTTGCTTAGCAAATCCCCCCATACTGACAAAATGATCAATGAGCCATTTTTAGCATTGCACAATTCCCACCAAATGGTACACCATTAGAACTTATGGCAAGACCACATTTTATACTGCTGGCTGCTGCCTTGGTCATTTCCTACCCAGCAATGATACCTACAAACCTCAACACCCACAGTGGGAAGCAGTTTCTCTTCCACAACCAACTGTCAGACCTGATCTTAGCTGAGCAGAACCTGTGAACCGTAGAGAGGTTCCACTTGTGTTCTAGTTTTTAACCACATACCTGAACTGCAACATGACAGGCTTTATAAGGGGCTGTCAAGACCAACATCTCCCCCTTTTCTTCCAAGGCATAACCACAGGTTTTGGGAGCAGAGAAGACATGCACATCATGCCCACTTCCATCTAGAGAAGCAAAGAAACCATTAGACTTTTTCCTAGGGAAAAAATCAACCAACCTTGCAGTCTTCAACTCACCAACAACATAGACATCATTTGGAGAGCTCACTGGCAAGACCACAGCCATGCTTGAAGTCATGCACTCTGTGTGCAAAGGCCTCCTTGTGCTAGTTGCAGGAGTTGTGGTTTTGAGGGGATCCTCACCAACTGGGCAGCTCAAGGTCACAGTCATTGCATTCCCAATAGCCGGTTTGTAGCTCAGGTGCAGGACATAGTGGTGATTCTAACACATAATAGCACATTGAGCAGCCAACTCATTTAGAGCTCTTTCAAATATTCCAAGCTTTACTCACCTCAACCTTGATACCACAGGCTCTGTAGGAGGCAGAGAAAGTTATGGTTCCTTTTCCTTTGACCAACTTGTAGCCACAATGTTTGGGAGCCTTGGACACAGCAGTCTCATGTCCCAATTGATCTAAGAAGAGATCCACACAGCCATTGTAAACTGCAGTCTCAGCCATTTGTCTACATGCAAGTGTCTTCCAATCTAACTTGCGCTGGAAAAAGGCAACTGCACATAGCCAAATCTAACACTGGGTAAGGACGCCGATCAAAACAGTACTAGGCTTTAGTAATTGCTCAATCTAATACTGGGTATGTGCAGCTACCTTTTTCCAGCACAAGAAACAAAGAGTACTTTACGCTTCCCCGTCAGTCAAAGGTCTCGCAGTGATGTATACACAGGTCAGAAAACCGACTTGGGAATCTTTCAATAAGGGAGAAATTTGGGGATTTACTGCTGAAACTTTGGATCTTGCAAGCTTAGCAAATGCTATCCAGTCCAATTCAGTGTTTTGTATTAGTAATGGTAGCAAACTGACAGAACCCATAACCAATTTACCAGAGTGGAAAAACAAACTACAATACAAATAGTGGGACAAGCCTTTCAATTGATACTGTCACAGCTTAGTGTGAATCATCAAAACTCACCAATAATTTTGACCTGATCCAACGATCCAGAAGGCAAAACTACAGTCATGCCAGAAGCTGTACAAGTAGGATGAGGATGAACAGTAGGCAGTGTAGGGAGGACTGTAGAAGCCTGCTGTACAGGGCATTTCATATGGATTCTCTGATCCCCTGTAGCACTCCGGTAGATGACAGTCAAAGTGTAATGGTGATCCTAGATTTAAAAAACACACCATACCTTCAGGTTCCATACATTCACCCTGCGGCTTCAGCTTACAGGATGTATTTACTCCACTTGTCAGGTGTAATGATTGAAGTTTAGCCTTTGATGCCATCACTACACTTCCCCACCCCAGCTGTCCAGGCAAGGGGACTTGAGGGAAAGTTAAATCAGTTCATACCTTTCAAAAAGGCACACGGGAAACCATTACAAGGCAATTGCATCACATAAGAAAACCACTTTTACGCCAATGTGTTCTGCAAAACGTTGCCAAGTTGTAAAGATGCCTGTCAGATTTGCCAGCAATAGTCATTTATCTTGGTGAAAGTGATTACTCTTTATGATTGGGCATCAAGAGGATTCATTGATGAAAGACCATCCTGTGTAGAGGTTATACAAGCTTTAGAAACCACCAAGCAGCTGCCAATATAACTTCTTGGTAGCCACATGCCAATTTCATTCAACTAGTGTTGCCTGCTTAGCAACAATTTAGGGGTGGGGGAGGAAGAGAATTAAGGTACAGCAAAAATTAACCCTCAACTGAACACCATTTCCAATGTAATTAGAAATTTCAACTCAGAAACTGCTAAAACCAAAGCTGCAGTGCAAGTGCCCCAGGTTAGACAGCATACATCCTCATTTAAGCCCTACCAAGAAGTTTCAGCCCTTCTATATGTGGATTTATTCTACCTTTAATGGCTTCACTGACCACTAGGAATTGCCCATTTAGGCTTACCACCACTAGTTTACCTGTATTCTGATGTCACAGGCCTTGTATCCAACAGTAAGTAGTAGATGCCCGCCTGCCTTCAGCAAAGAATATCCACAGTCTCTGGGAAGATCCATGACTGGCACCATCCTATTGGATTTATCTGCAAGGCAACCATCTTGTCTGACAACATACTAAAAAAGTAACCCACTACAGTGCAGTGCACCAACCAACTTACCAATTAGTTTTATCTGATTAAATGATCCACCAGGTAGCATCAGAGTCATGCCAGAGGCTTCACAGGTGGTACTGTACAGCACTGGTGCTCTGCTGGTGGCAGGGGAGGATGTGGGCACAGAATGTATTGGGCATTTCATGGTTACCCTCTCTTGTCCACCATTCTCAGGTGTGTAGAGGACAACAAGTACATAATTGGAATTCTAAAAGGAGAGAACAGGACTAATTTCTGCAGAACTGACTACAGCAAGTGCCAAGCAAATTCTATTAAACCTGAGGTTTAATTTCTAACAGTACAAGGCACCTGTCCAACTCTGCTTACCTCAGAACGCACATGACAGCTCCTATAACCTGCAGTGAAGACAATAGTCTTGCCCTTCTTCTCTAAGTGGTACTGGCATTCTTTAGGAGCATTCATGATCACAACTGGATGGTGAGCTTTATCTAGGGGTGGGAGAAAAGTGTAAAACTTCCATCTCCCCTTTAGTTCCCTACAAAAGGGGTCATACTCGAGTAAAAAAAAAAAAGGCTAGATTTACTGAAGGTCACTGGGGAAAAAAACCATATCGATCAACCCTGCCACAGAGAGCTTAAGCCTATTTCTTGATTGTCCGTGCTGATGTACTCACCCAGTACTTTAACCTCATCCAGCAAGTGACTGGAAAGCTCTATGGACATGCTGGATGCTCTGCAAGCTATGCGAGGTGGCCTGGGTGTAGAGGGCTTTATAGCTGTAGAGTGGGGTATTGGGAGGTAGCTCCTGGGGCACTTCATGTTCACCACTATCTGGGGACCAGGAGTGGGCTTGTAGAGGACAGTCAGTGTGTAGTAATGATTCTAGGAAGAAAAATGGTTGTCCCACCATCAGCACAGGCTCATGCAATGAAACAATAAAGGCTGCATTTTCTTGCGGTAGTCCTACCAACATCTCCTTTAAACAGAAGCACTAATGATCAATAGACATTGCCTTGTAGGTCAAGTTTGCTTTAGTGGCAATTTGCAGATTTCCTAAGACACTGTCTCCAATAGTTAGTGATGCTGGCTAGGGACCCCTTGTACAAGGCCACACTATATATGAAAGTGTTACTATTTGATAAAGCTCCAATCTTACCACAGTCTGGACATGGCAAGCCTGGTAGGGGGATTCAAAGAGGATCCCATGAGGTTTCTTCATCAAGTGGTAGCCACAGCTTTTGGGAGCCTTTAGGACTAATACTTCATGATGAAATTTATCTGTTCAGTCATAAGCTCAAAATTAGTCATTGGCCAGAGTCTGTCCAAGATGTGCAAGCCATTCAGTGCCATCT
>NW_024381252.1:0-6241 GCF_016835505.1 Polypterus senegalus | reverse complement strand
TGGACATTACTGAGTTGCCCAATTAACCATTTTAGACAATAGAAAATATTTTCTTTTAATTCCTTTACTATTCCTGATTTACTTCACCTCCTCCTTGACTGTTCTTTACTGTTAACATACTAAAAGAATCTCTTTGGGTCATCTTTAGCCTTTTCTCAATAGTTCTCCAACTGTCTTTTAGCTTTCCTATTATCCTTTCTAACTATTGATATCATATGTTGCCTCTGATTAGTTATTAGTCTCATATGCCCTATTTATTCTTTACATTTATATAGCACTTTGCTCACTACTCAAAGCACTCTCAACACCATCCAACCCTCCATTCTTAAAGATAAACTGAGAGGATGGGAGTAGATTTCAACTTCACCTCCTGGGTTCATAACTACCATTTCTCTTCACATTATACATATCAGATTTAAAATTTAAGTTGGACATCCAGTCCAACATCCAGTTTCCTCAGAAAGGCCATTACGAGCTCCCGTTATTACTGATGTGACCACATCTGGAAGGGCGCTGGTCATAGATGCTGCTGTAGGTATTTCGGCAGTGGTGCCTAGCGCTGATGTTTCCAATGTGATCAAGTCTGCCACCTCACCAGAAATTGTCGCTTCTCCCTGCTTGGTCCATGGAAGTCGGCTTAGCTGAGGCGTGTTGCCCCATGTTCCTTCTACTTCACTAAAAAGGGCCGCTTAATGATCTCTGTGATGTTAGCAGGCGCAAGATTCCTGCCTCGTTGGACTCGGGTGGTGACCTTTGTGTTGTCACACATAACTGCCTCAGCAGCACGTCCCCGTGTGGCACTGAGACTGTGAACATACATTGTGCACATGGGGATGTTATGGACTATGAGACAGTGATGCTTCCTTTAAAACATAAGGGTCAGAAGTTTGGACTACCATTTTGGATTTCTGCTCATGGCCCTTGCTGATCGGCAGGAGAAATGCCCTATTTCCTAGGCTCTCAGCCCTAGAGCCCCTTGTCATCATGAATGGGAGGAACTGATTGCTGTTGGAGAAGGCCTCAAGCCCCATTTGGACATTGAATCCCTGGAATGCAATTATTCGACAATTTAGAAAGAATGTTTGGCGATTAAATGGGCTGTGGATGCACTCCGTTATTATTTAAGGGGTTGTAATTTTACATTGGTGACTGATCACGCTGTAGTGGTCCACTGCTGCTAAGATCCACACTGTCAAGAAGGAGGTGATTTATTTATTTTTATAGAGGAAATCCCAGGATGCTCCCAGCCTTGGCCCGACCCGCACCACTCACAAACAGAGACAAAATAATGTACACTGGGATCAAACAACAATTAAAGAATATAATGAAATTAAATTAAATAAATGAAAACAATACAACCCCTGTACCCGTACAGCGATATTACATTAAACACATAAACACAAACAACCCTCCACAGCAAAGTCCATGGAAAACAGCACTAGATGTAATGAAATGATGAAGATAATAAGTCCAGCGATCTGTACGTTGAAAGGGAATGAAAAGATGGGTGGATGGCTCAGGAACCAAGCCTTGAGGTTTGAGATGTTCACTGCGTCTACTTTCTTAGTCCCTGGCAATCCCCACTCAACTGCATAGGTCACTGGACCCTTTTGTTGGACAATGGTTGCCGGGCCGATCCACTTGAAGCCAGTTTAGCCATTAACTTATCTTTGGCTTTAGAGAGGATGAGTCCTGATCCACACTTTCTCCCCAACCAAGAATTGTACAAGCTTATGTCTCTGGTTGTAAAATTGAGACTGTCTGGACTGGGACCTCATCATTCTCTCCTTCACCCATTGTGTAATTTGTTGTAAGGTTTGTAAGTGATCAGGAATTAATTTGTCTGGTTTGGGTGGATTGTGATCAATTATTCTTTCCTTAGCTAACAATACAGGGTTTCACCTGTAACCTTGTACACCACCATGTTAAATACGAACCACAGCTCTGGCAGCTACTTGTCCAATCCTGATGGTGGTCTCCGCGATGGATGCTATCATTGTCTTCAGGGTCTGTTCACCCACTCAGTGCAATTAGATTGGGGATAATACGCTGTTGTCTTCAGGTGAACCACCCCATTGTTTCCAAAATTCTTGCCACTGAGCCTCTAAACTGGGGACCCCAGTCTGTGATGATGTTCTGTGGCACCCCATCGGGATAAATATCTTGTCCTTCAGGGTGGAGCATATCTTCTTGGCTGTGGCATTAGCCAGAGGGAATAGCTCCACCCATCGGGTAAAATAGTCCACATCTACCATCAGGTAGGTCTTCCGGTCCTTACTGGTAGAAAATGTAGGACCATTATGGACCATTAGGTACACACCTAGGCCCCCCTCGGTGTAGTGATGGTTACTGGCTGAAGCTGTTCGAGGGAGACCAGGTGGGGTTTTGTATAGCTGACAAGTGGTACAAGTCTGGACATGGGACCAGACATCTTTGAACATCATTGGCCACCATGCCACCTACAGAATTTTAAACAGAGTCTTCGTGACGTCCAAGGTGACCCTAATTGGTATATCATGGTAATATTGTAGGAACTTGGGCATATATGTCTTGGGCACTACCAACTGATAATGGTAACCCTTTTTTTGGAACACAGAGATAGAGTGCCCTTGAAGTTCCCTATAATGTATGCAGTCAGGCCTCCCCGGCCCTCTCTCAACCCCTGACATACAGGACTGGCTGCTTGAGACAGGACAATTTCCTGTATTTTCAGGGGAAGATCAGGCCAAGGGTTAGAGACCGATACCACATATGCAGGCTTGTGAACCTGTGATAATGCATCTGGCACAACATTAGCACAGCCTTCCGATACACACCTTGAACGTGAACTGTTGTAGGCGCAATACCCACCTGGTTAGCCTATACGTGGTCTTCTGGCAATTGAATGCCCAGGTCAGAGCCCGTGGTCAGTGTAGATTTCAAATGAAGTCCCTCCAGGAAGTGATGCCACTTTGCATTCCTTCTCGGTGGTGGAATAATTATTCTTGATGCCCTTTAGTAACGTGAGGCATAGGCCACCACCTCTCTTCTCCTTGACTTGTTTGAGAGAGAATGGCGACAAGCCCAAGGTCACTCGCATCCGTGTGGACCTGAAAGGTTAATGATGGATCAGGCTGTGCCAGGACTGGTGGTGATGTCAGTGCCTGTTTGAGTCTTTTGAAGGAGGCCTGGCACACTGGTGACCACTTCCAAAGGGAATCCCTTCCTCAGCTGGAACAATGGAGCAGCGATGTCGGCAAACCCTTGGACAAATTTGGAACCACCCAGCCATCCCAAGGAAGTGCTGGAGACTTTTTACCTCCTGGGGCTGGGTAGTCCAAGATGGACTTAATTTTGTTTGGGTCCACCCAGACCCCATCTGCTGACACCATACGGCTGAGGAAGGTCAGATGGTCTTGTAGAAATCTACACTTCTTGGTGTTGAGTGTAAGATGAGCCTTACGCAGTCCCTGGAAGATGTGGTCAAGGTCCTTTAGATGTTGTGGACAGATGGCGAGAATACAGTGATGTCATCTATGTAAACAAAGCAGGTCTTCCCAATGAGCCACCAGCGGACCTGCTCCATTAGCCGTTGGAATGATGCCCTGTGTTATTAAGTTTTACTTTTACTTGAGTACATTTGTGAAGAAGAAATGCTACTCTTACTCCGCTACACTGGAAACACTCGACTCATTTTTTTTCCATTCATACATTAAACTATATTTTTGCAAGAGAGAAGTTGCCAGTGGATCTACTGCATGACTGTTTTACAATCAGACGTAGCCATGCAGTCACATGACACACACAAACTTACTGCGTCTTGCAGCTTATTAGAGACTTTTAGTCATGCAAGGCTCCTGTTCACTTCTAAGCGGTCCCAGCTTCACAGCAAGAACCAGATCGTCGTTCCCAAGCCTGCCTTTCATGTCTTTTAACCTTATGTCTTTTCTCCTTTTCTTTGATTCCCGCTTCTTTTTTGTGCTGACCTGTATATATACACTCCGTCTCCTTAATCACACGCCGCAGGAAGCCAATAAATAAATTGAGAATGACCGGACCAGCATGTGCAGGTGCGACTCGTTCCAACTACCTCATTAAATCCCGTGGTTGTGCAATTGCACCCACAGAGAGTGACATGGCTTTATGGATTTGAAACTGGCCTTCTTTTTTTTTTGAAGCCACGAATCTGCTACACCAACAAGTGCATATGCAGTATTGTACTGTCAGTGTACAGGATATCTCATCACTGTAAGTAATTTGCACTGTTCAAACCTACTGTAGGTATCAGCTTCAAAAGCTTTGTTGTTGAAAAACTGAGATTTGGAACTTTGTGTTATTTGTGCATCTTTATTTTGTAAAGATGTGATTTATTTTGCTAATTTTTCATTTTATTATTTGGAAATAGCAGAATTTTAACATTATTTTATATGTTTGTCTGTCTTATTACAACATTTCTAAAAATAAATCATTTATTATGTTCAAACAGTTACTCAGTATTTGAGTAGTCTTTTAACCAAGTACTATTTTACTCTTACTTGAGTAAGTTTTGATGGACTACTTTTACTTCTACTTGAGTAATATTATTTTGAAGTAACACTAATCTTACTTGAGTACAGTTTTTGGCTACTCTATCCACCTCTGCTCCCAGTGTGTCTCATGTAAGTAGCGCCTCATAGGAACCCTGCCTTTTACCCCTTGCCCTTCCATCCACAAGAAAGAATTTTACTGTTGCACTTTCCTTAACTGCTCATGAGGCACTTTAAGCTTTTCCCAGAAGCTGTATTTCATTAGGGTATAAGTGCTCCGTGTATCTACGACCGCCTCTCCAGTGACTCCTAGCACTTGATCGGGCATCACTAAGAGAGGCAAGGTGGCTTTCACCAAGGTGTGATCGGCACAGGGATCCACTGGGGCCTTTCCTCGTGGTTTGGGACAGGGACTTCTCGAGATGTGGGCCCCCACTATACCGATAGCCGCCCAGTCCTTTCCACTGGACCCCACCTTCACCAACTCATCTACCGATTTCACGTGACCCACTCAGAGTAGCTGCCACCGAGGGTCACAAGCATCAAGGACACGCCGCAATATCTCTTCCTCAGTCATGTCAGATCGCCACTTCAGGCACAACGCACGGAATTCAAAGAGAAAGTCCCTGAGACTCTGCGATGGATTTTGCACAAAGGTCCAAAGCTTTTCTTTCAACAGCACCTGGTATTCATCTGAGGAACACTTGCAGAAAAGCAGCACGAACTCGCCCAGTTGTTACACTCGTGCCGCTCAGCAAACCACCAAGAGCGCAAGACCACTAAGTGCCATGTTCAGGAATCCCGCAGCTTGGCTCTACTCAGAGGATGCAGCTTCACAAACAAGTCGACCTACTCTACAAAGTCGACAATGCACGTGGTGCACACTGAGGGCCAGGTTAGGAAACTCCATCCAGGCACGCAGCGGACAAGGACGACTGTCCCCAGTCGTTCCTCACTCCCGCTACAGGAGTCGATTGCCTTCGTGGTTGCGAGATGGCACGAAAGCTCTCCTGCACCTGCCTCCTGATCTCCTCTCTCATATTTGCTTCCAGGTGCTGCATAAACCGCGTGAAGGACTGTTCAAGACGCTGCTTCCTCACAACCACTTCGCGGAAACTCGGGCGGCCTTGACATCGATGAGGTCGTGGATGGTCTCATCCCGATTGATAAAACTGCGGGCGATGTCGTCAACCCGCGCTCTAACTGCTCTAGGCGCAGGCCAGGTCTTGCAGAATCCGTTCCTTGAGGTGCTCCGGATGGAGACACACAGGGTATCCAGCAGGCTCAACTCCTCCTCGAGAGGGGCTCTGACCGTCACGTGGCATGGCCTAGGATTCGGATGCATATCACTCAACGGCACAATTAGCTCAAGCTCCTCGCCCTGCACTGCGCTTTCAACAAACATGACTTCTGTGTGGGTATAAGTGATATCGGACTAGAAGGAACGTGTAAAAACTGGCTCCTACGCGCAATGATTTATTTATTTTTATAAAGGAGATCCCAGGGACGCTTCCAGCCTTGGCCCAACCTGCACACACTTACAAACAGAGACAAAATAATGCACACTGGGATCAAACAACAATTAAAGAATATAATGAAGTTAAATTAAATAAATGAAAACAATACCACCCCTATACCCCACAGCGATATTACATTAAACCAGTGGTTCTCAACCGGGGGCCTAGGCAAAGTAACAAAAGGGGTGCAAGATTTGAAAAGAACAAGAAAAATCGAAA
>NW_024381251.1:0-7976 GCF_016835505.1 Polypterus senegalus | reverse complement strand
TAATTTTTGTGGATGGGCATTTTAGTCTGTATATATATATGTGTGTGTATATATACAGTATTGTCCACTAGCCTAAGGCCTCGGTAGGATGTGTGCGGGTTGGTTTTTAGTTCTTTCCGTAAAGATATTAGGACCTTTGCCTAGTGCCTTGGTGTGTGTGTGTGTGTTCTGCCCTGGCGCCTGCCTGGGTTTGTTCCGCCTTGCCCTGTGTTGGCTGGGTTTGGCTCAGCAGCCCCGTGACCTTGTAGGTAATGGATGATATATATATATATATATATATATATATATATACACACATACATAAAATATAGTAAGCAAAGTAGGTTTACTGTTGCGAGCACATGACACCTAAGTGCACTGTGCCATTGTGACAAAACCTATTTGCCCACCCCTGCATAAAATGATAAAATGTCCAGTGTCTGAGCCCTGGTGAATGTCGTCCGCATCCACAAGAGGGGGGAAGTGTCTGAGAACAGAGAAAACAAGAAGCACAAAGAAAGGTGGATGTAAGGGCTAGCATATCCGTAAAGAAAGGCAAGAAGAACCACAAAGATAGATGGCAGCAAAGGTTAGAATGTCTGATGAACAATGGCAATAAGATGCACAAAGAAAGAGGGATGTAAGGGCTAGCAAATCTGGTGAACAGAGATTTATGAATGCACAAAGTGATTGAAACAGGCAGACTTACTTTACACTATTAAGCCTGTTTTAATAAACATGTCAGTCATAACATAAAATAAGTTGCCATTTTTTAGGGATAAACAATAACCAGTGATTAATAAAATACAGATTAATTGAAGCCATTTTTAATAACAACAAAAGATGCTATCTACTCAATTGGCTTATAAAAGAAAAAAGTAATGTTTAAAATGGAGAATTATTTGCTGCATTTTTATAAATTAAATACATTATCGCTGGATTCTGTATTGAAGCATTTCAGTCAGCTATAGCCATGTTTAACACAAGTGGAAATGCAAATGCGATTCTCTCCTCATACAACAAATTAAAATCAGAAGAAAAAATAAATGCAATGTGACGGTCACTGGCAGCAGTCAGGTAATCTTCAGAAGGGTGGTCAGCCATGACACCTGTGCAGCTTTAAAACGTGTGTGGAGTAGCAGGCAGCCTTTTTTAGTAGTTGACCTACCATTTTTTTCATAAAACTGTCAGATTTTAGCCATCATGGAAAACATCAAAGTACTTTTATGGCATGTCATCATCTTTTTACTTTTCTTGTGTAACTACAAACAGCCAATTCACATTCTAATTACACATTTGTAGCTGTGATGCACTGTGCTCATGATAAACTTGAGTGAACACTAAACCTGAACTGCTTGTGTATATATGGAGGGTCCATGTAATCTCTGTCGAGACATGACAGAGGTGCCAGGTGTAAATGTAATCCAGCTGATCATATATGACACAATCTAGATAGATAGATACTTTATTAATCACAAGAGAAAATTCACATACTCCAGCAGCACATCATAGAAATACAGTACCTTTAAAAAATGTATTGAGAAAATGACAATTATAGCACCCCATATCCAACAATGTTTTGAATTAAATATAAACAAATTACTATGGTGGGAATCAGTGGTTACTTGCTAAAATAAAGGCATTGTGCAGCCTGTCATTGCACTGTATAGTCAGAATTTGTAGATGTTTCAATAGAGACCCCATGAACCTGTTTCACTGTATAATGAGAATTACATTAGGCACTGTAAACACAGGTTGTGATAAAATATTTATACAGTCAGAAATATGTTGGTGGATCACCTGTGGTGTCCTAGATAATAGACTCTCTATCTGGCAGACCACAGTTTGTGAGGCTCAAGGGCTGTGGCACTATCAGGATGTGAGCAACACTGGAACATCACAAGGAACAGTCCTGTCTCCTTTCTTCTCACTCTGTATTCCTCTGACTAAAAATATAACCCCAGAGGCAGAAACGAGTTACGAACAATGCTGCACATCGTATTTCTGACACAGAATATGCTATGAAGCTCTTTTGTACCAACAGCAATATGCCTGTATAATGTCAATGTGACTGTGAATGCTAATTCAGATATTTTTCGTTGTTTAAAATTATCCTCTTTTTAGTCATTCTGGTGTGTGTTCAAGGTATGTCTATCTATCTATCTATCTATCTATCTATCTATCTATCTATCTATCTATCTATCTACAATCATATGAAAAGTTTGGGAACTCCTCTTAATTCTTTTGGAATTCTGTTTATCATTGGCGAACTTTCAAAGTAGCAACTTCCTTTTAATATATGACATGCCTTGGGAAACAGTAGTATTTCAGCAGTGACATTAAGTTTATTGGATTAACAGAAAATATGCAATATGCATCATAAAAAAAATAGACAGGTGCATAAATTTGACCAACAGAGATATTACATCAATACTTAGTTGAGCCTCCTTTGCAAATATACCAGCCTCTAGACGCCTCCTATAGCCTTTGATGAGTGTCTGATTCTGATGGAGGTATTTTTGACCATTCTTCCATACAAAATCTCTCAGTTCAGTTAAATTTGATGGCTGCCGAGCATGGACACTTTCAAATCATCCCAACATTTTGATGATATTCAGGGAACTGGTGACCATTTCAAATTACTTCTCCTCTGCATAAACACTTTGAGATTTAGACTGTGTCTTGTTGGAATATCCAACCCCTGCGTAATTTTAACTTTGTTACTGATGCTTGAACATTATCCTGAAGAATTTGTTGATTTGGGTTGAGATTCATCCGACCCTCGACTTTAACAAGGGCTACAGCCCCTGAACTAGCCACACAGCCCACAGCATGATGAAACCTCCACCAATTAACAGTAGGTAGCAGGTGTTTTTTTGAATGGTTGAAAAAGCACTTTTTGTGACCAAATACTCAATTTTTGTCTCATCAGTCCAAAGCACTTTGTTCCAAAATGAATCTGGCTTGTCTAAATGACATTTGCATACACCAAGTGACTTGTTTTATGCGAGTGCAGAAAGGGCTTCTTTCTCACCCCTGCCATACAGATGTTCTTTGTGCAAATTGCACTGAATTGTAGAATGATATACAGATACACCATCTGCAGCAAGATGTTCTTGCAGGTCTGTGGAGGTGATCTGTGGATGTCTGTAAACATTCTCTGCAGTCCTGCACATATGCTGCTTTTGTAGTTTCTTGGCCTGCCAGACCTGAGGTTTAACAGCAACTGTGCCTGTGGCCTTCTATTTCCTGACCATTCCTTACAGTTGAAACTGACAGTTTAAACCTCTGAGATATCTTTTGTAGCCTTCCCTAACCCAGGATACTGAACAATCTTGTTTTCAGATCTTTGAGAGTTGCTTTGAGAATACCATGCTGTCACTCTTCTAGAGGAGAGTCATAGGGAGGCACAACTTGAAATTTGACCACCAATCCGTCTCTCATGATTGACACACCTGTTTATGAAGTTCAAGCTAAACAAGCTAATTCCAACCAATTTGGTGTTGTAAGTAATCAGTATTGACCAGTTACATGAATTCAAATCAACAAAATAACAAGGGGACCCAAATATTTGCACAGCCAGTTTTTCACATTTGATTTAATTTCATATAACTAAATACTGCTGCACTAAAAATCTTTGTTCGGAAAACACCCCCAGTACTCAGATGTTCCTAGGAAATGAAAGACATATTACTGTTATCTTTTTTGTTGAAAGTAGAGTAAATTATTATGTAGGCTGAGAGGGGTTCCCAAACTTTTCATTGACTGTATGTAGTGGGATTCTGTATAAACCATATTTTCCCTGGACAAATAAAGTTCTATTATGAATGTCATTTCAAAGTTGTTAACTTGCATATGCATTTCCTCTTCACAGAAGGGAATAAGAAATTTTTATTCACTAATAATCTGCTTTGAAAATTATGTGAACCTAACAAAATAAGGTGAAGCTTATAATTATACACTCTAGCACTTCAGTCATAACATAACACTTCACAACGGTATTCACACAGGCCCATACACACACAATAAAGGAGTAAAACAAATGACTGTAACACCATTGCTTCCTTTATTGCATACTGATAAAAAGTTGAAAAGTAAGCTCTGGTTTCTTCAGTGACCTTTTCCAGAGACAGTTTTTAAATGTGCTACAGTTTTTGTTCTCATGTTTTACCCTTGTGGCCCTGATTTGAACCCATGAGAACAATGCAAGTAAACAAGCCCAGTCATCTTTCTCTTCAGTCTGAAAGTTCTTTTCTTAGATTTATTCTCACAGCTCATAATTTGTATCACTTTCCCAGAGGCCATGAACTTGTGAACTGATGTACATTTTTCTAAATAAGTGTACTTTTAGTAGATATAGGCTTGAACTTAATTGATTTTGGTTATTATTATTCCAAGCAAAAGAATATTTCTGACGTGTACTTATATATGAAGGGTCCAGCCACCATGGTTTTTCCAATAAAAAGGATTTTGTTACATAATTAATTATTGACTTCATTTTTATTACTGCCCCTCCAATATGTTTTTACTTTTATTTGTGGATTGATGTCCCTATCATTAAACTCAGATCACAGTACCTGAACACCCTTGTTCTATTAATCATTGTTTATTAATAAATACAATAATTATAGAATTATGGTGATTACTTATATCTAAAGCAAACAAATGCATCAAAGGCAAATAAAACACAACAAACATCAAATTGTCAGAGTTTGCTGGTTTTCCCAGAGAGGTTTATTTTTTATTTTCCATAGCTTACAACTGTCTGCATTCTCTGACTGTACAACTTTCTGTCACAGACACAACTTTGAATGAATGATAAAGTCAGTGTTACACTATGAGAAATTCTCTTGTTATTTTACTTATTTAATTATTAATTTACTATAAAATAACTGCCAAACATAGCATAACAGTCATAACATTTTCAGGCCAACTTAATAAATAATAAATCCAGAGTCAATCCCAACAGAACTGGGTGCAAGGCAGGTAGTAGCCCTGAAAAGCGATCAGTCCATCACAGGGCCCATTCGATCAAAAGACCCACAACAGGCCAATCAATTTGGAATTACCATTTAAGCAAGTAAGCACACTTTTTAAGATCTGGATGGAAAACTAGAGTACCAGGTGTAAAATAATTGCAGACACATGCAAACTTCACACAGACAACATCCATGAACAGGGTTTTGTACCCAGGGCACAAGATCGTGGAAGCAACAGCAACAATTTATTACTTGTATAGCTCAAAATCACAGAAAGAATGCCCCAATGGGCCTTAACAGGTCTGGTTTTGGACAGCCTCCTAGCCTTGACTCCTAAGAAGACAAGAACTCCTGCAAAGAAAAACCCCTTTTAAAAAAAAAATGAAAGAAATCTTGGAAAAGGCAATTCAGGGAGAGAGAGAGAGACCATTCCAGGTAGATTGGTGTGCAATGGGTGTCAAAAATGGGATAAATACAACACTCAAATCAGAACACAAGTAATCCACTCACAGAGCTAGATGACCAGTCTGTCATTAGCCACTCATAAATACAATATAGTACAAACTACAAGGCAAAATGCAAGAACAGATTAACCACTCATTAAATACAGAACTGTCACATATGAGGATTCAGATTTGTTCAAATACATCAAAACAAAGTAGAAACTACTTAACATAAATGAAAAAAAACAACAGCTGTCTATCAGTTCATTTTTAGAACCACTTCCAGAAAGTAGAAAAGGGGTCAGACACCATCAGAGTTCCGAGACAAGCGGTCAACTATCTGTCTCTTGCCTGTTGGCCATTATACAGCTGGAGTCAGTTCTGTGCCAGCCAATATGAAACAGTTCTAGCCCTTCAAAGCAGGGATTCTGCAAGACCTCTGAATGGGTCCTGTGGTATCAAGGTGTTTTTTCCCGCATATCTCAGATTCAGATCTGGGAATTCATAGATCAAGGCAACAACTTTAACTCTTTGTCATGTTCCTCAAACAATTTGTAACTTTTGTGGTGTTGCATGGCCCATTATCCTGCTGAAACAGGCCACTGCCACCAGGGAATATCATTGCTATGAAAGGCAACAATCTTTAGGTAGGTGATATGTGTCAAAGTAACAAAGAATGGTAGGACCCAAGGTTTCACAGCAGAATATTGCCCAGAGCATTACACTGCCTCTCCGCTTGCCTACTTCCCTAGCCATCTCTTTCCCAGGTAAGGGAAAACACATACCTTGCCATACACATGATTAAAGAGAAAATGTGATTGATCAGACCAGGCCAAATTCTTCCATTGAACCATGGTGCAGTTCTGACACTTACTGTGGGTATTACAGCGGTCAGCATGGTATTCTGACCGTCTGTGATTACAGCCCCAAAGCAGCAAACTGTGATGCACTGTGTGTCCAGACACTATTCTTTCCATGGCCAACATTATGTTTTTCAGCAGTTTTAGCTACAGTAACTCTTCTGTGAAATTGGACCAGATGGGCTAGCCCACAGTCCACTTGTTTCCAATGAGCCTTGGGCACCCTCCATCATCCTTGACCCTGTTAACTGGTTGTCCTTCTTTGGACCATTTTGGTGGTACTAACCAATGTTTACATGGAACTTCCCAAAAGACTGCTGCTTTGGAGATGCCTGACTCAGTTGTCATTGTTGTTCAGATCCTCAGCCTGCCTATTGTTCAAGATTTTGACACAATCCTTCAAAAAGGACTACTCATGGTCTAATATATCCCACCTTGACAGGTGCCACTGTAACAAGACAATCAATGTTATTCACTTTACCTGTCAGTGGTTTTAATGTGGCTGATTGGTGTATGAGTTTCATGTTGCATACATAAAGTGCTAAGAATAGATTTCTTCAAATAAAGCTGTACTTCACTCTCCTCTTGGTTGTGCCATTGGCACAAAGTCAGATTTTGAAGGCACACATTTATTTCATTTTTATAAGTCAAGTATTCTGGCTATTAATTGATGCATATGTTTGTACATGAAGCTTGCAACCAATTTTCAGTCCTTCTCCTTTGCTAACCAAAGCTGGTGCGGTCATCACATTGCCCTTCAGTTATTAGTGGTGCTAAAAGATGTTGCCTTAAGTGGATTAACACCACTCTGAAAAAATGGGCAGAATAGCTTAGTTGCTGGGTGCTGGTGTTCTTTTAGCTTATGTAAAGGAAGGGGAAGATAGTGCGAGTCCTCTGCAAAATAAAAAAAAAAACCTTGTGAAGGAAATCTTTGCAAGTCTGTATTTGGAATCCAACTAGGTTGTGTTTTGTCAGCATACCTCTTAAGCTTTACAAACCTGTTTGACTGTGTATTGATTCTCTATGTTGTATTTAATTTAAATAATAGTAACTGAAATCCAATTTGTGTAGCTAGCCAACTAATAATGATTTTATGGAGGCCAAAAAGCTGTACTAGCATATCTGTTAACACTAGAATCCCTGAAGCCTACTGAAAAAACAATCATCAAGCTGCAAGGAGCCTGCTATCCCATCTCCCACTGGACAGAAAGGGCAAAAGTTTCCCAACTCAAGTCTTGTTTATCTCGGTGTGAGGTGCCTGCAGTTGTACAGGGTAAATATTATATCATTATTTGGAACATATGCATTTCATGTGTGTTCCCTGGTCAACAACAACGATCTATGTAAGTGTAGGATGCATATTATTTACTCTATACAGCTCCAGTTACCACACTCCCAGATAAACAAGGCTTGAAACTGAGAAGCTTTTGCCTTCCTCTGGTGGTTGGGGATAGTATAAGGCTGCTTGCATCGACATACATTTACAAAACAGAAGACGCTGATGGGAGGTGTGAACGGATTTAAGATGTTCTGTACCAGGTTTGTTTTATAGGTTTTGTAATTCTAGTGTTAAAACATACAAACGTTATTAACTTTTAAATACAGTGTTGAAGGGTGTGGATTAAACAAGGAAAACACAAATGTACGTAATTCCCTGAATAAAACACTTATACTTAAACACTTATCTTTTTTTTTTTTCTTTTTATAAATTTTAA
>NW_024381250.1:0-13849 GCF_016835505.1 Polypterus senegalus | reverse complement strand
GAAAAAGTCCATGTTTGGCTAGTCTAGCTTATCAATCGATGCTTGTGGTGTCATGTTGGAGTCTCCCCAATTTTTGTAGCTTCCCTTTCCATTCTGTAATTGTGCAGCTGGCATACCACACAATCAGGCCGTAGGAGAGGATACTTTCATACCCCCATGGTGAAGTTAATTTAAAGCTGCTGAGGTAGATGAGTCTGTCTCAGCTTCCTAAAAATACAGTTGATGTTGAAGACCTAAATAATCTAACAGATGCCTGACCATCTTCTTCTTCTTCTTCTTTTGGCTGCTCCCATTAGGGGTAGCCACCGGATGCCTTTTTTCATATCTTCCTGTCTTTGTCATCTTGTTCTGTCACCCCATCACCTTCATGTCCTCTCTCATCATATTCATAAACCTTTTTTTAGGCCTTCCCTGGCAGCTCTACCCTTAACATCCTTCTCCCAATATCCACATCTCTCCTCCTGCACATGTCCAAACCAGCGTAATCTCACCTCTCTGACTTTGTCTTTAAACCGTCCAACGAGCTGCCCTTTCTAATGTCCTCATTTCTAATCCTGTCCATCCTCGCACACCAATGCAAATCTTAACATCTTTAACCCTGCCACCCCCAGCTCTGTCTCCTGCTTTCTGGTCAGTGCCACCATCTCCAACCCATATAACTTTAACCCATCAAAAATGGTTCAGTTTTAACCAATATAAAATCAATACCTCTTGAAGTTGGTCAAATTTTATTTATATCTTTACAATCAATATCTGAATGAAAAACACATTATGAATTTGCGGGTTATTTTCCCTTGAAACTTTAAAAAGCGGAAACTACAATGCAGTGTATCTGTAGACTACCTATCAAGCAATAATCCAGTAAGCAGCTTTTAGGAATTTACTTTAAGTGTTTTCCATCCATCCAACCATCCATCCATTATCCAATTTTTTATATCCTAAATACATGGTCACGGGGTCTGCTGGAGCCAATCAGCCACACCGGGCGTAAGGCAGGAAAGCAAACCCTGGGCAGGGCGCCAGCCCACTGCATACACACCCACACACCAAAGGGACAATTTAGGATTGCCAGTCACCTAACCTGCATGTCTTTGGACTGTGGGAGGAAACCCACGCGACCGGGAGAACATGCAAACTCACGGAGGACCGGGAAGCTAATCCGAGTCTCTCACTGTGAGGCAGCAGCTACCACTGTGCCACTGTGCCACACTTTAAGTGTTTTATAAGTTTTAAATATTCTTTTATTTTAGTTATAGAATCTTGCTGACAGTACAAGTCTTTAACACAAGAAGTTTAATACTAGAACCCCTAAACCCTTTTAAAAAACTCAATCCGCCCCCTTAAATTCACCGACCTCCCCCATTAGTATCTTTGTTTTAAAAATGTGTGACAACCAAGCACGCAGCCTCCACCCCAGGCCCCCACCACCACAGCTCAACGGGAAAAAGTTCCCCCACCTCAAGTCTCTTTATTGCCTCAAGATGGCAGTGGAATATTGGTCCCCGTAGATGATGGGGGGAGATTAATTTGGCTAGGGGGGTGTCGGGGTTAAAAAGTGCAGGGAGTGTTTCCCGTAATTTGTTTTCTTTAAAATACGAAATTATTTTCATTTTAAAATTTATTTAGAACCACTTTGTATAAAATGAATAATTTGTGTAATTTGTTCATTTTATTTACATTTCTCTTGAATTTAAACTTAAATGTTAATGATAAAAACAGTCTAATTTTTGCAGACATGTTTTTACAAATGTATCATTGTACTTCGTAATTTATCCCCGCAAATTTATGTTTTAAAAAATAAGCCCAAAAAAACAATTCTTAAAATGTTGGGTTTTTGTTTTTGGGGAAAGTGATTTTTTGCCCAGTGGTCAAAACCCCAGTCCGGGGGCCCCAGTGGCTGGGTTTTCATTAACCCTTTTTTTAAATTGTGACCTGTTTCGCTGCTAATTCCCCTTTTCCTTTCATTTTATTTGATTTTTTTTTAAATTTTTTCCCCTGAATTTCTTCATCGCCCTCTGATTTGCTTTTTTATTGGCCCCCAAAAAAGTAAATTTGAAGTGGGGGGCCAAAAGAAGACCAACCAACCGGGGCCCAAACCCCAAACCCAACACCCAACCCAGTTGATTAATAGGCCCGGTCTTTTTAATTAAAGCTTTTTTTAATTCCTTGGGGGTTGTTCTATTATTGTGCAATATGACTTTTCGATTTGTTGATGTTTTTTTTCAAAGGGTCGGGTCAAATGTTTTGAGGCCCTGTGATAATTTTCCAGACCTTCATCTTTTTTTTTATTTTCGATTTGAAAAGGGATGGAAAAGTTTGCTGGTCTTTTTTGGGCTCTTTTTTGTATCTCATTATTGATGGATGCTAATTGGAAAAAAAAAAATTGGGGTCTGAGTTTTAAAGGGAAAAGTCAATTACAATAAAGGGAAAAAGAAGAAAGGAAAAAAAATGGGACACTAATTAAGGAAAGGGTTTGAATAAAAACCCGACCCCCCCTAGGACTGGGTTTTAATCCCCCTTTTGCCCCAAATTCCCCTCACTGGGGCCCAAAAAGGGATGGCTGAACTTGGGGGACCAGTGATTAACCTATTTTGGGCCACGGAACTTTTTTAAAAGGGCCCCCATGGAAGTCCTTTTTAATTGGGCCACACACTTCCCATTGTCGCCCACAGTCCACAATCTGCCTGTTTGTTCAGACTTTTAAATCATGATGAAGGTGTATGTCTTACAGTGCAAGATTTAGGTAATTTCCTGGTTAAATTTTGTGCTCCTTTTAATTTTAATAGTTTTTTATTTCCCTCTTTGTTTAAGGGACTGAATCTGTTCCTTGGCATGTAAAAAATGGTGAGGGTGCCCCACTGAACCACTGTTTTCCCCCTTTAACGCTGTTAGACTAATCTTTTTTTGTGAAATGGAGCCTTAGGGGATTTTTGGGAATGTCATGCTTTTCGGGAGGAGGGGAATCTCAGTGTGATTCTTTCTAATAATGCAAAGTAAACTGAGAAACCACAATTGTTATTTTTTAATTTCTTTTTCTACTGGTACTTTACAAAAAACGTTTTAAAAAAAGTTTTTTCAAGACTAATCAGTTTGTTTAATGCGGTAAAAAGTGATTTAGGCAGCGAGAATAGCACACTGAAGGCAAAGTAGAGGAAAGATTATATTTCACAGATAAATATAAAACCTGAAAACATTTAATGCCAAACTTAGAAGGAGATGGTTACACTACTACTGTTTGAAATTGTTGGCAATAGGAGAAGCCTGGAGGATCAGAATGCTTATTCAGAATCAGAAGCAATAAATGTTGGTCTAAACCCTTTTATAACCATCTTAACACTTACCGTGGGTGCTGGATTTCGGCATTATTACAATTTTGGGACTTTAACAAAGTTGTTTTTTGGGCTTCACCAAAAAGTTTAAGCATGCCAATTGGCTTTTGGGGCTAATTCAGTTTTTTTCAAAAGAAAGTTTAAAAGATTTGCAAAATAATAATAACGCTTTGAAATAATATTAATGTTTGGTTAATAGCATAGATAGTTAGATAAAAAGGGAACAGGGTGATAAAAAAGAAGGAAATTTGATAAATTTTAGATAGATAGATAGGACAGGCATTACTGATGATGATAAATAATAGATAGATAGATAGATAGATAGAAGATAGGAAGATATAATGATGTGATAGATAGATAGATAGATAGATAGATAGATAGTGTCACACAACTACGCTTGGGAAGTAGTCAGTGGGCTTGACTAAGTTTGTGGTAACCCCAGACCATGGTTGACATGGTGTTCTAATGCCTCTTTCCTTCTTCTGCAGATCCCCAGAAGTAACAACCCACTTAATGACAGTTCGTCCTCCACGGGTGCAGTTCACCCCCAGAAATCTCCCATCCATCCTGACCCTCTCATCATTTCCGATTGTAGCTTCAGAGACTCGCCTCTTCCCTCCGCCCCACCATAAAGATGCCATATTTCTGTCAATTGATAGTCAACTCATGTTAGACTCTGTCCCAAGAGATTAATCTGTTGCATTGCAACCTTACTTTGTGTCAAGTATATGGGGTGGATCCTCAGATCTTCTTTTTGTGTTCTTTTGTTGTTCTTACAATAGATAAATAGTTAATGTGAACAGGTTTATTTTCACAAATATCTTACAAAAGGCTTTGAAATCAAAAATAAAACAAAATTTTTTTTTCTCCTTTTTTTCTCTGTCCTTGCCTTCTCCAGGTGAGCTTTGTCCTTCTTCCATCTGACTTCAACTCTCTGCAATGATATCGAGCAGTGTCTTTTATCTAAGCCCCGGGGCACTTCTGGTGCTAGGTAAGCCCACTGGAAGCGCCTAGGTCAAATGAAGTCACTAAAGTAGGGACTGTAAATCCCAGCAGCTCCCCTGGTGGCCCCCACAGAACCCAACAGGTCCCCCTCATGGGACTACAAGTCCCACATGCCCTGGGACTTGGGAATCCAAACCCAGGATTTGCCATCTACCATATTGGGGTGAGAATATTCACAGTTTTTGAGTCCCTCAATCCTTACACTGCACTGGCAAGATCCCTGTAAGTCTTGGCCTAGTTTCCCAACCCATGAGTTCTCCATTACAAAGATAGGTGGATAGTATTTTATTTGGACCCAAGGAAATTTAGACAATGGAAGCTTAAGAATATCGATATTATAAAACAAAATAATAACTACCCTAAACACATATAAAGAATTAAAATAAAGAAGAGAGCTGTTTATTTCTAAAAATGCCAGCTCGTGTGTTTCATGTGCTTTAAAAAAAATATTTTGAGGAGACGAGAATCTAATTGTCCTAATCACAAGTCCATTCCCCGACTGATTCGCAGTTCAACATCTCATTCCCTGTTTTGTTATCCTTCACAAAAAAAACCGTGATTCAACTATATTGTGCATGGAGGTTGTTTTCCATGGGGGTTGTTGTGTTGCTTACCTGTTGCAGCATATTCCATTATGTACAATTTTAATGCTGCATATATGCTAAAAAGGCAAATAATTTAGAAATCACTAATATTAAAGCGTAGTTTGGCATAACTATCCCTTTAAGGACACTTCCTTTTTCTTTACATGCACTTACATCCAGTGCAGAGGAATGGCTACATCATTTTTGTTTTAGGTGTTTTAGTGTGAGTGGAAACAGTGTAAATATTAGAATATCAGAACAATCTAACTGACAACAGGCCATTCAGCACAACAAAGCTCTTCAGTCCTATACACTTAATTCTTCTAAAAAATAAAGCCCAGCTTTGAAAGTCCCTAAGTCCTACTGTCTCACCATTCTATGTGGTAACTATTAGTGCCTGTGGTTCTCTGTATAAAGAAAAAAAATCCTAATGTTTATGTGGGAAATTTTAGCCTTAACAGGTTTCCAACTGTGTTGAGAGCAAGATATGGAACAAGATGAACTGCTGTGGCAACCCTAATGGAAGCAGCTGAAAAGGAGGAGAAGAAGAAGAAGGTTTCCAACTGTGTCCCCGTGTTTTTGATGAACTCATTTTAAAGTCATAGTCTCAATCCACTAGACAAATTCCCTTCATAAATTTAAACACTTCAATCAGGTCTCCTCTTTAAACTTCTTTGTAAACTGTAAAAGCTCAGCTCTTTTTAAACCTTCCTCATAACTCATCTCCTGTAGCCCTGAATCAGCCTAGTCACCTTCTTTTGGACCTTTTCTAGTGCTGTTATGTCCTTTTGTAGCCTGGGGACCCAAACTGCACACCCAGTACTCCTATGAGGCCTCACCAGTGTGTTATAAAGCTTGAGCAGAACCTCCTTTACTTGTACTCCCACATCAAGGCCATATAACCTGACATTCTGTTTGCCTTCTTAATGGCTTCTGAACACTGTCTGAATCGATAGCTTAGAGTCCACTTGACTCAAGTTCTCCCATAAGGTGTACTGCGTCAATTTTCAGACCTCCCATGTGTACTTTCATTAAATTTCATCAGCCACTAATGTGCACAAGCCTGGATGCTGTCCCGTCCCCCGTGTCTGATTCAATGGATTCAGATTATCTGCCAATCCAGCTATCTTGGTATGATCTGCAAACTTAACCAGCTTGTTACTTTTCCTACCCAAATTATTTATATATACTTTGTATATTAAAAACAGTGACCCTTTTGTTTCTTTTCATAAAATTTCAGCATGTTGGTAAACATTACTTCCCCCTTCCCAACCCATGCTGACTGCTCAGTAAAAACACTTGCTCTTTTTCCCTGTGCTGTTCAATCATATCTTTAATAATTCCTTTTATTAATTTACCTGTGATGTACATTAAGCATACTGGTCTACAGTTGCTTGGATCTGCCATATGATGACCGGTTACCCATGCTCCTGGGATAATAATGGAAAAAATTTGCCCTTTTACAAGTTCTTTGGAAATTCCCAGTCCTTAGTAACTTCCCTAAATTATGCTCAGTGTTTCTTTCTGTACTTGCCAACTTTCTTGAGAACTCAATGATAAATATTATCTGGTCCTGGTGATTTGTTTCATTTCAGCATTTTTAATCTATAACTTCTCCTCTCGATTTCCAAATCACTCAGTACCTCCTTAGTAGTCCCATTTACGCCCCACCATGAAGACCTCGAGAAATGCGAGTTTGACATCTGCTATTTCTCTGTCTGCATTTTTTTCCCCTTTACTATTTCTGATGCACTTCATCTTTTTCTTTGACTGTTCTTTTTCTATTAAAATACTGATAGAAACTATTTTTGGGCATTTTTCACCTTATCTGCTATATTTCCCCTCCAATATCTTTTAGCCTCCTGAATGTTCTTCTAAATGGTTGCCCTCATGTTCTCATACACCCTCGATTCACATTGAGTTATTAGTCTTATATGCCTTATTCATCTTTTCCTCCTTACTTCTTTTAAACTCTTTATTAACCACTGCAGAGTTTGTTTTTTTAATTTCCTACTAATTCCAAATTTAGGTATGTATTTATCGAAATTACATGTAAATCATTTTAAACCTTTTTTCTATGCTCTTCACTGCCTCCCGCATTTAAAAGCTTATCCCAATCTATCGCCTTTGACTTTCCGCATCTGCTCAAAATTTGCCCTATCAAACTTACCGTAACAGTTTTGGTTTTCAGTCACCTCTACCCTCAATTTATCCCAATTATTACAAAATGCTAAATCCAGACAGGCTTCACCCTATGTTGGTGCTTTAACATGCTGTGTTACAAAACAGTCACTGATTACATCTAAAAACTGCTGTTCTTGTGCTCTGCTCTTTGCAAGGATTTTCTAGCTAGCATGTGGGTAGTTAAAGTCCCCCAGTACTATAATATTCCCCTGTAAACTTGCCATTTTAATATTACCAAAAAGATGTGCATTGAAATTACTGTCTGCATTGGGTGGTCTTTAGCACACTCCTAAAATAAGATCTCTTCCTAATGCTTTCTAGACAGAGCCAGAGTCCCTCACTAAGATGGTGCTCATCGTCCAACTGAAGAGGACTTTTATTTAAATTCTGTTTGACATAAACTGCAACCCCACCTTCTTTTTTGTTCTGTCTTTCCTTCCTAAAAGTGTGCATCCCTCTATGTTATACTCATCCCCCTTTGTTACTTAGCCAGGTTTCGTTATTGCTACATATCACAATTATGCTAAGCTAAATACAACTCCAACTCACTAATTTTATTTTTGATACTTCTAGCATTAAGGCAAGCTCTTTTTAATGTGCTACTTGTTTTACTTTTACACTTAAACACTGGGTTAGGATTTAGATTACTTGCCTGTTTATTCTTACACTATTGTTTGTTTCTTCATTCTAAACCTGGCCTGTCCTAAACTCCCTGCCCCTCATACCCCAGTTTAAACAATCCTGACTAACCTACTCATATGCCTTTCCAACACATTGGTGACCCTCTGGTTCAGATGTAATCCATCGCAGTGGAGCACGTTCCCATCTGTTCAAAGCCCCCTTCACACTGTTACCCTACATCAAGATTTGAGCCACACATTAACCCTTATAATCTCCTCAGTCTCACCTGAACTGGCATGTGGCACAGGCAGAACTTTCTGGTTCTGGTTCTCAGCCTAGCTCCTATCTCTCTATTATAATAAAAAAAAATCATGAGACGAGATGTGACTTTTCAGAGAGAACTTTAATGCCCCACGAGATGAGACATTGTGCTAAGAAGATTTAACACGCCGGGGCGGAAAAAAAAGACAAAGGTAGATGAAAAAGTAGAAGCGTCATAAGGAATTCAAAAACGTTGGCTAACGCAGAGCAGGTTGAGATAATAAGTACTAGAATTTGAAAGTCTCAGACAAATGATAGTAAAGATCTCATTACAGCAAAGAGATTGTATGTATTGTTTGGATTTAAACTTTAAATTAACTTGTAGATTGTCTAATTTGTGTTGCCATCAGGGGAAAGTAGTGTTTCTTCCCAATGAAAGCGTATCCACGAAAATTAAAAGATTTGTTGCTTGGTGAAAGTGAAATCCGCATAGCAAGCGCAGAGATTCAAAGTGGCTGGTCGTTGTGCAGGCCCGTGGTTTGGCGGCGAAGCGGTATAGGCGGCCACCTAGTGTCCTTAATTTTGGATTGCAGGCGGACAGACTATCTTACAGTATGTATGTCATTTGTTCCAGCATGGACAATGACAACGGGATTCACCAGGTTCTGACCAGAGCCTTCCACCCTTCCCAGAAGGCAACACACCGTGCGAGACTCTCCGACTGTGGAGCAAACCTGCGCCGGTACTACTAGTACTAGTAACACTACCTGTACTGCTAGTGTGGACAGAAATCATTTTATTTAAAAATGCTCTTTATATGAAATCATAGTAATTGCATGTAGCCTAAGATATTTTGCAAAAATGAGTAGGAGATAAACATCCATTCTAGCGGAATGTCCCGTAGGGGACAGATAGGGGCGCTGTCATCCCCTTGACCTCAGATCAGATGCCAGACACCAGATAAAAGTCCAAATAATAAATTTATTTGTACTAAACAGTGCACTCCACAATACTCAAACAATAATAATCACAATCACATAATCCTCCACACCTCCCAGCAGCTCAGTCCCCCCTTCCTCCGAACTCGGCCCTTCTGTCTGGGATTTCCAAGTCCTTTATAGTCCATGACCCAGTAAAAACTCCCTCTTCTTCAACCCGAATCGTCATTTCCTCTGTCCATGTGACTGGGGCGCTTCCGGCTCTAAAAAAATAACCATCTCTTGGGCCTCCCTGCAGCGTCCCCTGGCGGCCCCAACGTTATCCAACAGGGATGTACAGGAAAACCCCAATGTCATGATGCCCTGCTGGATCGAGGCATCTCCACGTCCCGGGGATGGCTCCATATGGCAGGTTGGAGGTGTTGGCCATGTATCACACAGTATAGGCAAACAGTGTGGTGTAGTGGTTAGGAACTGGAATAAGGGAAAAGGTGGTTCATCTCCCACTAGTAGTCACCATGAGACCCTGTGTGAGTCACTTGACCAACCTATCTGTGCAATCAGTCGTAGTGTATCCTGATATTGAAAGTTGTCCAAGACAAATGTTGCCCAAATTACGTGGCAGCTGCCAGACTGAGCTGTTATATTATAAAATTGTTCTGTAAATGGTGAGTGCTTATATGAGTGCTTAATTTCATATGAAACAAATACACCAATAAAGGAGCTTGCCTAAGAGTTTAGATGATGCCTACAGTCATCAACTGATGGAAACAGGGGAGAGCACCGGTAATTAACTTAGAAAAAATGGCATGTAATGAAATCAATAATTTGCTAAAGGCTTACAGTTGCATTGTTACATTATGACTAAGTCTGCCAAAGATATTGCTTCCTGAAACATTATACTATTTTCATTGAGTCAGTTTGAAATAATAGAAATACACAGTGCTGAGGGCAGAGATTAAAACAGGAGAAACCTGTAATGGCTGGAAAAAACAAAAAAAAAAAAAAAAAAAATAACAAAGGGTTTAATGAGATTAGCAGGGCTTAATCCTGAAATCCCCTTTGAGGTATGTTTTATTTGGAGCACTCCTTTGATTTAGGTATGAGGAGCTGGTGGCGGGTTGAATGGCCTCGGTGATACTGCTGGTGTCTAATGCAACAGCATCTTCTTTGCCCTTTTATTCAGGTGTCCACTTCAGTTATCCTAAAACTGGGATCTTTACTGGTTAAAACGTAAGTGTAGATAAGCTGATGTTTGAGTTGAGACAGGGTAGGCAGCATAACGTTCCATCCTCAAACCCACTTAATTCAATTCAGAATCACTTGGGACTGCACAGCCAACCCAGCACGGGGCTAATTTAGGCATGCCTGCACTCATACAAGGATCGTCAACACATATGCCTTTTGGGATGTGGGAGGAAAACCAGGATATAGACTGAAATACAGGGAAATTGTGTACACTGCACACACCAAGCAAACAGATACAGCATTTGAATCCAGGAAGATGGATCCATGTGTACTAACCTCTGATGACATGAGATATCTAAAAATGTAACTATTTCCTTTATTCTCAAATTTTCCATGGCTACCAGCTTAACTGAGAATGGACTACAGAAAGTACTCCCCATAACAACAAGGTTGATGAGCAATAGTGCATAATGAATTTTGTTAAACAACACACAGGCAGAACTTTCATTTGTAGTCGGTTAAAATTCTTCAGTAAATAATAGTATCCAAAAATCCTTTTTCATTCATTTTACACAGGGGCAACAGTCTTAGCAGTGAGGCATATATTTCCCTTTTCCCAGCCATGCTTCCCAACTCTTACTGTGGGATCCCAGTAATTTCCCTAAGCCATCTGGGAGATATAATCATCCCAGCGAGCCCTGGGTCTTCCCCAGGGTCTCCTCCCACCTGGATGGGCCCATAAAACCTTCACAGAGATGCATCCGTATGAGATACCCGAACCACCTCAATTGGCTCCCCTCAATGTGGAGGGTCAGCAGGTCTACTCTGAGCCTCTCTTGGATGTCTGAGTTTTTCACTCTGTCTCTATAAGGGAGAGCTCAGCCACCTTGTGGAGAAAGATCACTTCAGTCGCTTGCACCGTGATCTCATTCTTTTGGTCAACTCAAGACCATGGGTGATGGTAAGGATGTAGATCTACTGGTAAATTGAAAGGCTCACCTTTTGACAGTGTCCACAAATAATTCAAAAAAGAGTCCCAACAATGAATAAGTCCAATCCAATAAACAACGTAAAAACAGACTCTGTCTTTTCCTAATTTCATAAATCAGTGTCCCATCCTCTCACTCTCTCTCTCTCTCACCACAGCTCTATGTGGTCCTGTTCAGTAGGTGCTGATGCCAATGAATGCCCTTCCTCACACTCTCACGAGCCACCTGCCACTACCTGTTAAGTCTTCTAGAGCCCTCCTCACTCTGTCACACCTTCATTGTTCACCACAGAGAACTTCTAGAGCCCACAATCTCCCCTGCTCCTTCCAAATAATCAGCATGCTTAATCAACCTTTCACCAGAATGACACTTCCTGCACATTCTGCAAGGATTTGCTCAACTATCTGTATGCAGACCTTTATTTTTGTAACTGTAAGTGCTGCCCTAAATGACCCCCTTCAATGAAGGATGGCTGTGCTGATCTCTCTCGTCTATGCATGAGTCGATACATTTACATGTACTTCAATTACTCACGAAATTTGATCTCTAAAATGCTATCTAATCCCTTATTCTGAAAAGAGAACCAGGTTATGGCTCTGACAAACAAAAACAACATTTATTTCTATGCACATTTTTATAAAAACAATGTAGCTCAAAGTGCTTTACATGATGAAGAAGGAGAAAAAAGACAAAATAAATAATAATGAAAATTAGGGAACACTAGTTAACATAGAATAAAAGTAAGGTCCAATGGCAGGAGGACAGAAAAAAAACTCAGCGGCCAGGAAAAAAAAATAAAATCTGCAGGGGTTCTGAGGCCAGTAACACCCAGCCAACCCCTCTAGGCATTCTACCCAACATCAATGACCGCAATCAGTCCCTCATGGTATTCAGGGTTCTCATGGATGAATTTGTCATGTATGCACATCAGAGGGTATTTTATCTTGGTAGAGTATATATATATTGCTCTACTTTTCTATGTATTATTATGTAGCCATAGAATGTCTAATCTCACAGACTTACCACTGTTTATAAGGTATTGTGTATATACCTTCTCCCACCTTCCTTCTATATCTATAACCTCAGGCAATTAGATGTAGTAAAAAGACAAGCAGGAGTTAAGTTACACATAAAATAATGTATTACTGATAATATTCATAAATATTAACAAAATGCAAAGTACATTTGAATATTGGCAACCATACATCCTGATTAAATGGTGATGTGTAATTCAGGTGGCACACATACTGGTAGTTACTTAAAATGTCTCTAGTTAAGGCATCATTGGTGCTCAGCTTTCTTCAGAACAGGCCTCAAGCCTGTCTCAATATGGCTGAAGCTCTGCTCTTCATTGTGCTGTTCTTGTCAGTTTATGGTGTGATGGTCTTCACATCAGTTGTTAACAAGAGAAATATACTTCTACATCATTACAGGTTAGCAGAGAGAGATGTGAGTTTAAGCACATACATTTATAGATGTTCTGTCCACCCCCTCCAGCCAATAGGACAACGTGATACTTAAAGGCCTCTGAGACAAGCCAATTCCAAACAGCCATACCTCAGACCAATGGGGAAATAGGAACATCTTAACACCCCCCAACCATATGTTAAATTACACCTTAGCCTACCTGGTGGGGAATGGGGTAGAAAGACTCTAGCAAAGAAATACTCATCAAACTGGTTTAAGACACATCCCAAAATCCTGTCAGTAAAATTACAAAGAAACTTAGGCGTAAATGGGGGTGAGGGTTGGATAGGGGCAAACACAATGCCTCTCACCAAAGTAACACTAAATTACATTACTTTTGCCTAAATTACAAATAAATTACAAAACATTTATCAAGTTATATGTAAAATATCACAACAGAGGGCTACCCTCCAAGTTCTTCCCAGGTATGTGATACCACCCTGGGCCGAGAGGGTGCTGCCACTAACTGTTTTGTCTTTTTCTTCCTCCATAATAGAAAACTACCCAATCAGGGCAACTGACTCCACCCCTTGGATCCTGGCTATAAAAACATGACCACCTGGACAGAGGGCATCATTCTTCCTTTTCGGTTCTGATTTTCAATATTTTAAAATGAAAACCGCAGCTTCCTGACTGCACCATAAACCTGCTGACACTGTGTACCATAATTCATCCTGGAGCATTTTACACAAACACAAGTCACTGGTTCAAAATAACCTTTTAATTTTGAAGCGCAGCACTTTGCGGCTGTTTCAGAGGAACACACACAAACATGATGCAGCAGTCTTTTCCTTTTCCCTTCCTCTTTCTTCAAACCTTCCCAGGTGAATTTGTCCTCCCTCCTCTTCCAACTCATACTCCCATATGAGGCTAGACAGCTTCTTTCTGCTGGACCAGGAGTACGTTCTGGTGTTACAACATTCAGAGGAAGCACTTCGGGTCAGATGGAATTCCTCGAAATAGAGATACTACACCAATGGCAGTTCAGCATGATGGTACCTTTGGGACACTGCAGGGTTGGCTAATTCAGTCACCCTAGTGTGCACATGGGGATCCAGCCAAGGATTTGCTATCTAACACCTGGGACTATACAACTATGTTAGGCAATCCCTCCATCCTTCTGATTCATGGACCATCAGGGAGAACTCCCAGTTGGGACATTCATCTTCTCGGTACCCTCATGGATCCTTTGACCAGGTAGGAAGCATTCATCCGTTGGGAAGCCAATCCATCCAGCCTTCCTTACATTGCAATCGCTAACTGCTAACAAGACACTCAATGCA
>NW_024381249.1:0-14806 GCF_016835505.1 Polypterus senegalus | reverse complement strand
CCAAAAAGGGACAATTTAGAATCACCAATACACCTAACCTGCATGTCTTTGACTGTGGGGGGAAAACCCAAATGAGACACGGGAGAACCCAGGAAGTTTAACCCGGTCTCCTAACTGTGAGGCAGCAGTGCCACCAAATTACGCCACCGTGCTGCCCTTAATGAATCCATGATTTTTTAATAATTTACCAATATTAAAAAAAACTACTAGACTTTTAAATTAAAATGCATACATCAGAAATTTCAGATATTTTTTTTAAAAAACATGATTATATTATAAATGTGCTAATAGACTGGCATATGCCGATGTCAACTAAAATGCAGTTCTCAACTAAAATGCAGTATTTGAATACATTCAGTTGGCTAGTCTCTGTGAGTCATCGTGAAAACCCTTCACAACCAAGAGCACTTAAAAACATCTAAAATCTGTTTTATGCCAAAGTGATAAATGGAAAACTATTTTGAAATATTGCATTAAGGAAACACATCTTGCTTAGTTGAATGCATTTTCATAAATTACATAAAGATATCTCAAAAATATAGAAGCATTTTTTAAGAAAAATGTTCTGTGCTATTTACAGTACTACATAAATGTTGCAGAGATATTTAGGAGTCGCCCTAAAACCCTTTTTAATGCAAAAACCCTATTTAGAAAATGAGGAGTGGATGAGTGAGGATTAACACATACACATTCCATACATACAAATACAAATAAGATTTAGCAATTAACTTTTTTTTCTTTTAAAGTATTTCCATAATTTCTAGTACAAAACATCTTATTGTAATTTATATTTCTATCATACTTAATATGCATTTAATAGCACTTTTTAATTTAACTTGATTTTTTCATTAAAGATTACATTTTAATAGAAAATCGGAGACAAAATCTTAAGTTAACAGAAGAGAATGGAAATGTTTGTTTTTTCATTTTTAAAAAAATTTTGTTGTTGCATTCGAAATGGAAAGGATTAAAGTATATGCAAAGGTATGGCCTAACAGTTTTGGAAATTCAAAATGAGAGACCACTTGGCAAACAGAATGTCTCCTTGTATGTGCAATATTGTTTAACCAAATTTTCCAACAATTTTATAAAAGCCAGGAGATCGACCTAACAAATTTCCAAATCGGTCAAAGAACACCTGTGAGTAACAGAAAAAAAGACTTTTTGAAAGGTGACTTTGAATTAGAAACACACAAAAAACATTTGGGACTTACCGACTTAGTATAACCCAAAAATGATGTTTTGTTATTTTTTTTATTTTGTATGTTGAAGGAATGCACTCTTGAAGAATGAGATTCCTAAATCAGTGATTTACTGGGAAATGAGTATCAAAAATTTATGCCAAGCACAGTAAATGTACTACACTTAGATAAAAAAATACAGTACCAAAAATATTTTTGCCTGAAAAATCAAAATGTCATTTTTCATAAGGTTAACTGAAATCATTTAAAACTATAAATGTTACATGTACATAACTATTTATAATACTGTACAATATCAGTTTAAAGTTGTGGCCCTCTGATCACAGGGCAGCTACAGTGATACTGTTGATAAACTCACACACATATCTCAGTGGACTTGATCCTTTCCCTTTTTGATGTGGTTATATTATATGAGGTTTGCCATGAAATTAATGAGATGAACTTTAAAGGAGAATTTTATTGTAGAGTGTACTACATGATGTGACATGCTTTTCCCTTTCAGCCCTGGAAGCATTCTTGAAAACAGTCTTCTATGAGGTCCTCTGCATACTATCAGTTATGGCTCTTGATGTTTTCTAATCAGCTCATAAATTTCTAAATACTTAATATTTTATTGTTGATACTTTAAATGAAGGAAGGTTACAATTTCAAATTAGAAATATGAAATGTACTTTATGTCATGCAAAATAAAGAATACAATGCCCTGGATAAAGTGATAAATAAACTGATCTAAAGTCACAGGTTGTGTTCAAATGCCAGTCATTTCAATCATGCTACATTTCCACACTACCTTGTTCTATTTTATGCTTAGTTTGCACAAGGCACATGTTTTACGTTGGTATTTTATTGCATTGTCTTCTCCAGGGGAATATTTCCTTCTTTGCTTTTCCATTAAGATCCAAAGAGGTTTTCTTTTTTTGCATCATCCTAGCTGTTAGTTAGGTATTGTTTTTCAGAAGCTGCCCAAAACAGTACACATTGACTTGCAAGTTTTTCTGTTATTCTGAATTTAGAATGTCCAACATTTAACCAGAAATCATATTTTGTAAAAAAAATTAACTCTAATTTAATCTTTTTATTTAAGAGTAACTGTACAGCAATCCAGCCTCCCTTTATGTTAGTCTTATTCACTGATCAGCCAGCAGCCATAAATGTTACCATGCATCCATGGAGCATTGTTTATAGACTTCAGTACACCCTTTAACACTGTTATACCATCAAATCTAATCATCAGGCTCCTAGACTTGAGAATAAGTGCTACCTATGCCTCTAAATTTTGAACTTCCAAACTCAGAGGGCTCAGTACAGTATGTGCAGACGGGAACCATCAATTCCTCCACACAGATTAGTGTGTTAAGCACAGTGCAGTACTTTTCTCAGCTAGATTGTGTGTACTATCACAACTATGATTCAACTATGCCATTCTTTGCAGATAAGGACCTAGGCTCATTTATAAAACTTGCATTGATTCGAGCATAAAAAAGGGTACGGAAAAAACAGGAAAATGATAAGGTTAAAAAAATATGATCTATAAAACCTGTATACATATTTCTACATAATTTAACTTTAGAAATCACAATCAATGTGTGAATGTGAACAAACCTTGAATTCTGGTTGGTTGCCACTTGAAACCCTATATGGACTATGCTATCCATCTTTATACATCTGCAATCCCAAAGCGCAAACCTTCATTGACAGAGCATCCTCCCTCTTGACAATAGAGCTCCTAATGAGGGTTCCGCTACTGAGTATGCAAAGGCAGGATGGACATTATAACACCTTTCCTCTGCATTCCCCCGGGGTTTGGGGGAAAAGGGATACAAAGCCAGTTCCAAATGTCACCTTCACATGTATTGATATGATTGCAGTTACAATGAATACTATAGGCCATATGAAAACTTAGGGTTCAGCTTAGTTACCACAACAAACCAACCACCCCACATACAGCACCATCAATCCCGCCAAAACTACTTTGCCTCACAGTGCGGAAATATGGGTCAACTTAGGTCACCCAAACCAAAATATTTGTCTCATCTTGTCATCATAGACGACTTTTGTGTTAATGGAATGTAACTGCTTTTACAGTTGACAAAAGCTGCTTTCATTTTCACTGATCCCCTAACTGCAATATGAGTGAAGAATGTGATCAATTACATTAGGAAAACCAGAAACCTGCTGCAAATGTCCTTTTATGCTGGCACAAACATTTTATACTTTATGTATATACATCCACACCAGACAAAATTGAATGCAGCACCTCGCTGGTCAGTTAATAAAGTGAAGCTTGGCTGAGATATTCCTAACCTTTTGGCCTGTTCCGTTGGGATGTGATAAAAGGTAGCGATATAAACTGACAAAAGACCCAAAAATGTTCTTCAGTACAAATATACAGATTTGGCCCTTAAAAGGAAATAAATAGAGTCTGTACATCTTATTCATCATTTCCAGGTTTGATGTTTGTCATGTCAATGTACATTATAGTAATAGCCTGTGATAAAAGTATTATATGTGTATGTGTTGTCACAAAACAAAGTCAAAGACAAAAAAGGTTTGGGGCAGCCACCCATGTAATTTGGATCCTGGCTGCAACTTCGCTTTTCCAATACCAGCATGAAGTGCTTACAAAGAGTCCAAAACAACTGACACAGAAGGAAAGGGAAGGCTTTTAAAGGGGAGACAGGAAGTGAGGTCATAGGTCGGGCACGGTTCATTGTTCATGGTTTAGTCCCAGATGTGACATCAGGGGCCGGAGCTAAGGTCTGTCCCCCATTGGCTGGGTCCCAGAAGTGACGCCCAGAGAGACAGGTGGAACCTCCGGTTAGGCTACGGGGAAGTGAGAAAGAGAGTTAGTGCGCCTCACATCCCGGCATGGCTCAGGAACTGCCTTCACCTCCTTAGCGCCTCCAGCGCCAGGTGACAAGGCCCCTCACCCCAAACCGGGCCCGGGGGGGCTCTTAACCGGAGGTCGGAACCTGAGAGAGCACGGCGGGCATGGAGAGCACCCCGACATGAACGAAATTTTAAACTTGTACGGCTGCAGGTCAAGAAACCACCGGGTGACCGCGATTCACTTTGTGCAGCCATCCACTGTAGAGGTGCATGGTCCGGAAAGGTGAATTTACGCCCAACAGGTAGTACCCTCAGCTGAGTGATCGCCCATTTAATCGCTAGAGCCTCTCCACCGCCGGATACCGTCTCCCGTCCAACAGTTTCCGCCCAGGAACATGACGGTGTTACACCATCGACACTTTGGCTCAGCACGGCCCCAGGCCTGTGTCCAAGCGCCCGCCTGGAGGATGAAAGGCAAAAAAAAGGGGTGCCATCAAAATAGGTTGGGGACGTAGGGCCTTCTTCAAGTCACCAAATGCAGCGCCTGTTTTGCAGTCCATACCAAAAATGTTCGGGCCCTTTCTTTAAATCAGTCAGGTTGCCCAAAACCGACAAACCGCGTAGTACCCGCAACCCAGAAAGGTTGACCTGCCGCTTTTCTGGACGGCCATTTCAGAATGGACCATTTGGAGCACTTTTCTTTAGGGTACCAACCCACCAGGTAGCTCAATATTTCCTCGCTAATCCAAAGAAACATTTTGGGATTAATGAGCCCGGCCTCACCGGTCCGTAACACGTTTTGACATGCTGTAGGTTTTCCCTTCCATGGTGGAATAGATGACCCGCATCTAGGTAGGCAGCACGTGGAGTTATGAGGTCAAGCACTTTGTCCACCAGACGCTGAAAGGTTGCTGGAGCCCCGGGGTAACCCAAATGGAAGGACCCCTATACTCCCAGTGTCCGCTTAGGGGTACTAAACGCGTTTTTCCTTCGGAGTCCGCAAGGAACCAGCCAGTACCCTTTGTCAGGTCAAGTGGGTCAGGTATTGAGCCTCGTCCAAGCCTCCCCGAGGAGGTCGCCCACGCCGGGGCATTGATAGGCATCAAATTGGGAGACTGGTTGCCGACGGAAGCATGCAGAACTCTCCAACCCCCGGCCAGGCTTACCGACGAGCACAATGGGCTGGACCAGGACTATAACCTCCTCACAACCTTAGTTCCAGCATGCGCTTGATCCCCAGTTCCACTTCAGCCTTTTTGCCTCGAAGACGAGGGGCCTCGACAACAACCCCGGCTCTGTCACAATGTTGTCCCTAATCAGAGAGGTCCTTCCGGGTGTTCACTGACTACCCTCAAGGGTCCGATAACTGGTTTCCAGTCCCTGCCGCTGCCTGGGTCCCAAGCCCGCGCCAAAGAAGGTCGTGTGTGAGCTAAGAGTGAGCGGGCGGGGCGAGGAGGGACGGGGTCCCTGTCCTTCCAGCTCAGCAGGTTCACATGATATACACCCCTTTGGCCGACGCTTTGGGGTTGACTCACCAAATAGTCACCAGTCCCTTCCTCTCCAACTTAGGCCCTGCCAGTGGGCAAGCAACCTAGAGGGGAGGTAGGCACTGGGGCCCATGACCGATCCCCCGGTGGAACTCCCGGAGAGGGCCGCTGGTAAGCAACCTGTGCTGCTTGGCCTCCAGTGACTTTTAAGGACAGGCCAATCTTTCCAAATCTATCACGAACCGCGCGATATACCCAGTATGTTAGTGGGGGGAAGAGCCTCTTCTTCCCAGCCTCTTCAAAATATCCAATATGCCCCAGGTTGTCGCTACAGTAGGGTTTAAAGGGGGGGAACCCCTGGGGGCTTGGGACTTCCGAAGGGCAAAAAAGGGCGAGGGGGAGGAGCTGATCCCAGTTCCTTCCATCCTCGCTGACCACCTTACGAGGCATTTGCTTGAGAGTCTGATTAAACCTCTCTACTAATCCCGGGTTTGAGGATGATACAATCAGGTTTTTTAAAAGCTTTACAGTAATCTGGCAGTCTCCTTGAACGCCTCCAGGTGAAGGGGGTCCCTGGTCTGTCAAGACTTTTGGGGATCCCCACACATCCCTAGTAATTCCCGCTGATGGCTTTAGAGGTAGCTGAGCCGAACGGGAAAAGCTTCGACGGGGAGCATAATCCACGAGGACTAAATGTACTTGTGTCCTGGCTGAGGGCTCTAGGAGGTCCCACCCAGGTCGACCCATTCTGTGGAAGGAACGCCCAATCAAGGGAATAGGAACAAGAGGAGCACGGGCCTCCTAGGAATCTGTCGCTGACACCCGGGAGGAAGCGCAAAGGTTACTAACCTCCCATTAATTCCTGGCCAGGAAAACCGAGCTTGATCCGCCTTTCCCGAGTTTTTCGGTGCCCAGGTGGCCACCTAGGAGGTGGGCGAGTTAGCTCAGACCTGCCGGCGAAGGTACGCGCACTTTGAGCAGCCCGCTCCCCTGCCCACGCATTTCTACACGGGAAAGGAGGTCAATTTTAACACAAAAATAGGGCCCCGTGGACGACTGACTAGGCGCCCTTGACAAGGACCACCATTTTTACAAACTTCAGGGGGTCGCCATTCCATTGCTCCTTTTGAAAGAAGCCGCGCCTTTTTTTAAATTGAAACCGCAACACGGAGAGAGGGTCGGGGGCCCCCTCAATGGGCGGGTTTCCCGCTCCCCGCGGGGCTGGTGGATGACGTGTCAGTTTCGCGACGGGCCCGAGTTGCCACGCCAGCCAGGACGGGTGCTTCACCCTCTGCCGGCTGATTACACCCCGGAGGCAGCGAGACGGTTCATCTCCGGCCCAACGAGGCCCAACTTAACCCGGGAGTGGTGTGTCTCCCGCTAATGTCAGACCAGTCCCGCCCTAGTATCACCGGGCGGAGGATCAGGGGATTGCCACGTTACTTTCTGGACTGATCCTCCCCTGAGTTAAGACACAAGCGGGGGTGCTGTACCAGCTGGTTTCCCCGTGGACACAGGTTATACTGGTCTTTAATTTAGCCATTGTCCCCGTAGCACAAAACGGCGGGGAAAAATGGAAATGTTGCGCCGAACCCGGGAGAGCGGAGTTTAAACCCGCTAACCATCACCACGCCTGTATGCGGGACCGCCAACGGGGTTTTTCAGAGCACACAAAGCCCCCCTCCTCCACCTGCATTCCTCCTCGCCCAAGCGTTGCACCGGCGCCGCGACGCCCTGCAAGCCCGGTTATACAGGAGGGGCTAGGCTTGGGACATACCCCCGCTGAGTTTGGCAGAGGACGGGTTTCCCCCTCCCAGAGTGTGAGGCCGCCCTCTGTGTTTCCAGAAGCTCTAGAGCCCCAGACATGTTCTTAAACGCCCCCAGACCGGGTGGGTGAAGCCCTGGGAAGGCCAGGAGCAGATAGCAGCTACCTGCCCAATGACCCAGGCTTGTTTTCCAGGGGCCCAGCCACTGCCATACTTTTTTCCCATAAGGACCAGGCTTGTTTACTGGTCGGCCTCTCAGGGTCCAACCTCCACTCGTTATTTTACTCACCTGCCAGTCTGGGGCACCCCAAGGTGTAAAAGGGCTGTGGTTTACTGGGGCAGGCACTCTCCCCAAGAGAGCATACTGAGTCCTCTTGTCCCCTCCAGGGCAGCCCAATCGGTGAGCCCCACCTCGCACACCCCTCCTCTAGACGGGCCCAGTTCTGCGTGGGAGCGGGGCCCGGACCGGTCTCGCCAACCACGGGCACCTCCCCGCCTGAATACTCGCCCCGCACGCCCCACCTGGTGTTTGCAGGTCCTGTCCCCTTCTGGGGCTTCTCCATCCTGTCGCACCACTGTCACAAAACGAAGTCAAAGACAGAAAAGGTTTGGGGCAGCCACCCCTGTAATTTGGTACCTGGCTGCAACTTCGTTTCTTTCCAATACCAGCACTGAAGTGCTTACAACAGAGTCCAAAACAAGACTGACACAGAAGGGAAAAAGGGAAGGCTTTAAAGGGGGGGACAGGAAGTGAGGCATAAGGGTCGGGCACGTTCATTGTTCATTGGTTTAGTCCCGGATGTGACATCAGGGGGCCGGGGCTAAGGTCTGTCTCCATTGGCCCCGGGCCCAGAAGGACGCCAGAGAGACAGGTGGAACCTCCCGGTTAGGCCAGGGAAGTGAGAAAGAGAGTTAGTGCGCTCTGCCACATCCCGCATGGCTCAGAACTGCCTTCACTGAGCCCTTTAGCTGCCTCCCATGCGCGCGTGTGATAAAGTTGTTATATAGCCTGCTCTGGTCCTTTGATCACGAAAGTGTTGTTATTTACCAGTTTCTCTGAAATTTTGCTTTGGATAGGCCAAAGTTGCCAGAATATACACACAATTTTATAAATTGCTTATTTTGTGTAAGATTGAGAAAGGATATTCTTTGGCTCTTTTATTGTGCTTACACAAGTTTAATAAATCTAACCCTTAGGGGTGATTATCCTCAGAACAGCGAAAACAGGGAAACAAAAAGGGTTTAATCTAGGGTCTAAAACAAAACACACTGTCTACCTGACAAGAAGAAATTCTGCCAAACTGAACTGATGAAGGCAAGCATTACAGGGAGTAGTGCGGAAATCACTCACATAAAAAAAAAAAAGGCTAAACTGTTTTCGCTTATAAAGCTTTCATTGTGCTTCATACTTTTCAGGGTAATGATAGCTAAAAGATATTCATGCATCACAGGCTGCTAAAATGGTTTTAGGATCTGGAAAGATCAAAATACAGTATATGTTTAACATTTAGGTTTCACTCTGGAATGGAATGTCTTATGTTATAATTATATATTTGTGAGGATTTCTAGTGGTTTCCACCAAAAGTCTGAAGACGTGATATCAGATTAAACAGTTAAGACACATTTCAGTTTCTATACTGCACATTTGTGTGGGTGACAGCTGATTGACCAGAGAGTGTGTAATGCAAATCATACTGCCCATGTTATTTCTGGATTATCCAAATGTATAATGGATTTCCACATTCTCCTAACGTAAACTTTACATGTAAAGTTTTTACTTAGTTTATTCAAAATCACTATCTTCAGATATATTGCCTTAATATCTTTGTACTTTGGTACAGTATGCCAAATTTACTCATCTATTTCTGTATCTAGCAGTGCACATTTTAAAGCTACATTGCGCAAAAAGGGCTGATGAAACACAGACGAGCTGTACTTGAAACTATCAAAATGATGTTGCCCTGGAGATCTAAAAATCGTGATCAAATTATTTTTTCCCTTCCATTCTGAGCATTTATTTATTCCGCAGTGAAAACCGAATGAGCCCATCAGAACTGACAGAGCTGTCCTACACTTTGTTAGAAAAGGCATTATAATGAAAAACAGCAAAAGTGTGCAAAAAGGTCAACTGACTGTTATCCTCACATCTAGTTAATCTAGTGAAGGCACAGGACTTAAAGTGGCAGGCATTTTTCGTATCAAAAGTGAGTCTTGGGTTAGACTGGTTTAATTTTAAGCTTAATAAAAACATTTCTTTGTTTAAATAGGTTTCCCTTTTCCATGCAAATAGAATTGTTTACATTTAAACTGTAAAATATATTTTCAAGCATTTTAAATAGTGAACATTTTCTTGGTTTCTGAAAGATTTGTTGCTTTATTGATTTTATAAAAGTTTGAATTTCAGCCTTGGTAAATGTAGTTACTTTACAGAAAAGTGTCTCATAAGAACAGATCTCAAGACAAAATGGCAGCGTATTTAAGTAATCTGTAAGTATTGTAAATGATGGAGTACCTATTTTCTTTTGCTTTTTGCAGCAAAGAAACACACTGTCGCAGAATGTAGCCTCAGTTGATGCTGAATCTTCTGGATTATTGGCTGAAGTCTCGCCTGTTACAAAATAGTAAAAATGTTTATAAGTCCTTGTTCTCTATTGCAAGAGGTCTTGTCTTTTGCCTGAAAATGGAACCAAATAAGTACTCGTTACATCTCTGTTTGTCTAAATTGAGCATGGGGGGCCCCTGGAGCTATTTAAATCACAAAGGGTCCAGCTAGCATAGGGCAGAAAGCAGGAACAAACCCTGATAGGGCAAGCCCATTAGAGGATGACCACACACACATCCCCAAACATACAACAGGGCCAATTTAGCATCACCAATTCACCTAACCTGCCTGTCTTTGACAGTGGAGGAAACTGGGGCACCCATAGGAGCCATGGAGACACATGGACTTACCTGGGACGCAAATCCTGGTCTCCTTACTGCAAGATAGCAGCACTACCACTGTACCATCTCTGTGACGTGCAGATCCGGCTCCAAGCTCCTTTGAACCCGCCACTGTCGATACAAATGAGGACACCACATGAAGCATGGGGAAGGTGCAAAGGTGTACAGTGCATTTATTAAAACAATCAAAAGTGTTCAAATAAACGGGCAGTGTTTCAAAACAATCTATCTTCTTATATAATACGCTACATTGGCTGTCCGCTTGACTGTCAAGGATTTTACATCACTTGTACCTCTGCAAATGGTGACCTGAAATTTGGTATACATATACTACGCGGGCGCCTACTATCCGCTTTGGGTGATGATTGACCTCCAAGGTTATTCCTCATTTTATTTTTATCTTATTGTAGAATCAACTCTGCATCAGCCAGCAGGGTGGCATGCGTGCATGCGCAGGTGCTGTTGTCATCCCTACCACCTTTGCCATCACTTCCCTACCTCTTCATATCTTAAATCATTCTTGAGGCAGATTGAAGACTTAGTGCCAGCTTATGAAAATGAAAGAAATCGCACTAAGTAATTGCAACACAAACACTGACTTTATCAGTTTTAACGCAAAACATGCTGACAAAAGAAGAGAAGACGAGGCCGCTTAGGGTGTAGAAAAGCAGAGCTACTAGGAAGCAGCAAGTGCATCAACCCTTGAGCAAACAAATGCTAAACACACAGAGAAAGAATATGAAACTATAAATGCTCAAGTCATGTATTCACTGCATGTTATCATGCATTGCAGTTACTGGTTAATAAATAACCCATCAAAACGTGAAAAGTGGAGGTTAAAATAATCCAATAAATCCCATTAAAACAAGGTAAAAAATCCACTGGCAAGAAAAATCATTTTAAAAAACCCTGGTGTCTTCCTTATCTGGCTTATCATTGCTCATCCCTCACAGGCCTTTCAGCAAAGGAGTCGCCCATCAGCAGACACAACTAAACTTCATCAGGTCCGCTGCTTCCGGCCCAGGCCTGTAAGAGCTCAGGCATTTGTTTTCTGGCAAGATGGGCCACTGGCTAAGGCCAGATATTAACCAGGCCCTCCAGGTAATCGAACAGGTGGCTGTGAGGGTCTTGTTAATGCCATGCCCGAGTTCCTTGTCGCTGCTCTGAGCCCACCCATCGCCTTGTGAGGGCTCCAGGGAAATCAGGGAAAAAAATTCCTAGCCTTCCCTACTGTTTCAAGTGTGGGAGCTGGGGACATCATCACCACTTGTCCTCAGAACGCTGAACCCATGGACTGCACCTGGCTAAAGGGAGAGAGGTACTGCGGCGCTGTCAAACCTCTGTCAGTCTCGTGAACGGAATCGTTGGTGAATGGGGACAAGGTCGCGGCATTATTTGATTCTGGGAGTACATTCTATTGTTGCTCGCCGCTTTGTCTTTGACCGCATAAATGGTTGGCTCAGAGAACAAGCGTAACTTGAGTACATGGGGATAGCAGATTATATAGTATGGATGCTAGAGGCGCTGCTGCCCGTTGAACTCACCAGACAGATGTCCCAGACACACTTGTAAAACACCAAGAAGATTCTTTAATAATTTTCTTCAATAATAGCACAAAGCACTCAACAATCCACAATTCTTCAATAAATACACTATCAATAATCACTAACACAATCCTCCACTCCCAGCAGCCCGCCTCCTGTACCACCCTAACCCGCCCGCTCTGGGGTTTCTCACAGTCCTTTTAAAGTCCATGACCGGAAGTATTTCTTCTCCAGGTCAACACCACATCTTCCTTCATCATGTCCTGGAAGTACTCAGTGGCTTCCGGCCCTCGGACCCCAAAGTACTCCAGGTTAGCATAATCGTATAGACCCCAGGTTCTTGGTGAGCTCTCCCTGGCGGCACCCATGGCACCAGCAGGGCTGAAGAGATGGACTCCATGTCCTGCGCTGCCCCAGGAATCCAAGGAACCATTTCCATCCAGGGAGCTGCCACCTAGCCCCCAGGGATGTAGCACCTGAAAAGGCTGTTTTCTTTGAGGGGACATTCCGCCAGACTGAAATGCTGGCCATCTATCACAATAAGTCCGCTAGGTGATTTATAACCTGAGAGTTCAAACCAAAACAGTTAGTTGCAGCTGTCCTACCCTATTCCCCATACCCGGGTTATATTGGGACATGACTGGTTGACAGTAAAAGTGGTAAACTCACACCACTCCCAACCCTAAGTTGGGTCTAGTCATGGACTGACAGGAGTCTACCCCAGCTGCTCACGCCATGTTTTCCAGTAAAAACTGGAGATGATTTTCCCCACGTCGGACCCTGACCCGGAAGTGATTCTGGGCGAGGTCCTGCAACCAGAGGTTCCACCCCCGGAGGTCAACGTTGACCCCCTAGTCGGTCTAGACTTTCAATTTAGGTCATCGGCCTCTTTTAAAAAGAGAAATGGAATGACATTCCTGAATTTTGCCAGAAATGTGATTGTCTCCTGTGATGGACAACCTCCAGATACTCCCACACCACAGTGACCTCTACTTTGTCTTAAAAAAGATCTGCTATATGGAGCTGGAGCACAAGGGCAGATTCGGGTGTTGCTGTAGTCCCAAGGACCTACCAGTGGGAGATCTGTGAGATGGCACAATAACACCTCCTGGGCCAATTTGGGAGGTCAAAAATGTTGCAGCATGAGAAGCTCTAGATTCTTTTGGCCTGAATCAACAAGGAGGTCCGGCAATTTTGTCAGTCCTGCCCAGAATGCTAACTTTGCAGATATCCCAGAGGGACCATGCTCCTCCTCGCTCCTATACCCTTCATTGATATCCCTTTAAAGAGAATCTGCATCAACTTCCAGCCCTTACTACCCTTGGCAAGAGGCTATAAGTATATTTTGGTAATGGTCATTATGCTACCCACTCCTAGAGGCTGTTCCCCGTGAGCAGCCAATTTGAAAAATATCACACGGAACTAGCAGGGCTCTTTTGAGGTATACCTAAGGAAGCCCCTACGGACCAAGGTATGCCTTCACACTGAATACGCTCAGGAGGCTGCTACCATTCGATTACGATCTTAAGACGCCTGTGTACCACTCGAGACAGACAGGCTGGTTGGAAATATTTAACCAGACCATCAAGCAGATGTCTCGCAAGTAGTCAGTGAGGACAGTAGAAACTGAGATCAACTCCTCCCTCTTGTCTCTTTTGCCTTCTGGGAGGTACACCCAAGCCTCCACGGGTTTTCCCTTTGAATTGTTACGTGATGACAGCCCTGGGGTATTTTGGACATATTAAGAAGGCTGGGAAGGAGAGGTCCTTCCTCATCTAACATCCTAGAGTATATCGCCCAGTTATAGCCCCTACTAAAATAGCAGACATGTCAAGGCTCAATCAGCGCAGGCAAAGAATTATAATAGAAACTGTCCCTTAGTGGAGTTCCCTTTAATACTGGTTTTGTGTTTCTTTTTACACATTAATTATGAGACATTTTAACATTGTGGCTATGTCAGTACAATATAATATACAATTCTAACTAGCCTGTAGAAATAGACAAAGGGAATAAAAATGATCTAGTGTACTTTTACCATAGCAATGTTATGGAGAAAAGGAAAAGGATCAGACAGCTCTCTATATGACAGGGTTGTAAAGTTTTATCTCAAGGAATTGTGGAGAAACAAAATAGCCAAAATATTATTATTAAAATACATTTGTGTTTCTCCTGCTATTTAATTGCACATAAACTACTTTGGGATGATGTTTAGCAATAAACAATAAGCATGACTGAGTGTCTGATATGCACCTTAAAGTGCTTTTAGATAGAAATTACAATGTTAAATTTGAAGTGCAGTGAGATTTTTAACATCATTTTAAGAATAAATAAAAGCAAAATGTTACAACATTATCATTGAATTATACATCAGTATTAAGCAAAATTTACAAACAATAATTTATTTCTTTTATATAGCCCTAAAGCACACAAAAATGACTCAGTGGACATTAATAAGCCCTGTTTCTTGACAGCACCCCAGCCTTTTACTCCTAAGAAGACAGGAGAAAACAAAAAAAAAAAAATGGAAGAAACATTCAGAGAGAGACCCTCCTGATAGATTGGGCATGCAATAGGTGTCAAAAATGGGGTAAATACAACACCCAAGACAGAACACAGGTAATCCTCTCTCACAGAGTTAGATGGGCAATCTATCATTGCCAACACACATCCTAAACTACTTTCTGAGCCGATGATTTAATACAGTGTAGTTTACATCTGTTTCATCACTCCTACTGACCTATCACGATTAATGTAATGTTTGTATTAGATTATAAATCATTAAACCAATGTTATGGACAGTCTTATAATGTTACTTGGTCAGATTTATGCATAGTTAGAAAGTAACAGCAAATTAAGACTTTATTATTAAAGTTTCTGATAAACACTGAAAACCATACTGGCTTACCTGCAGTTTCATTGCCTCTGGTTTATATTGTTTTGGCCATATTAGGAATTACAGTAGGGAGGTGCAGGGATTTCATCTGTTTTCAGTGTGATTATTGGACACCCATGTTTAATGTTGTGTATTAGCTAAT
>NW_024381248.1:0-21197 GCF_016835505.1 Polypterus senegalus | reverse complement strand
GTCCCAAGATTACAGTTTCACGGGCAGGGGGCAGAAAAAAAGGGAAATTTAAACAGCAAAATCAACCCCCCAAAAACTTGGTAGGCGGGGAAAAAAAACAATTCCCAAATGAAGGCCTTTTAAGTAAAGTCGGGGGATATCTGCCGAGGCTTGTATTACGGTTATGGGAAAGGATAAGGAGCAATGTGAAGGTAGTCAGTTTTTTGGGTTTGTGGTTTTCCCAGGGCGTCCTGATTATTTGGGGTGCGATCAGCCCTGCAGCTCACAATATAGATAGATATACTAGGGCTTTGCCCCTGCTCGTTTGCAGCTTACCCCTCCCCCACCCCAGAGCAACCCTTGCTCGCCATTCGGACTCTGCACTTGCTGTGAAGGGGTGTCTGAACGCACACTTTGGAGTTGCGGACAGATTAACTGATTGTTTTACTGCTCCTCCTCCCCTGCTGTGTGTTCTGCTTCTCGTGATGTGCATTGATCATTTCAAAGCCTGTACAGCAGCTGTCCTCACTTCACTCACTAGCCTCCCCAAGCCCACCATCCAAACCCCAGGTGTGCGGCGCCAGCCACTTCCCTCTGCCGCTATGCTTGTGAAAGAGGGTGGGGTTGAACACACACTAAGGGGGATGTGCCCGGATCAGCTGCTGTCTTTCTGCTTTGCTGCTGTTTTGTGTCTTCTGATTGTTGCACTGCATATCAATCATTTAAAGCCTGTACAGCAGCTGTACTTTTGTCTCACTGCTTTGTCTTGCGGACGCAAAGTGTCTCGCAAATGTCCGGGCTGATTATTACTCTTCTTATTTTCTGAATTTGCACATAGATTATTAGGGCCCTCTCTTGTACATCCTTTTTGCCTTTTTCTCTCCAACACTTTCATGTCTCTTTCGATGTGCTGCTCTTTCTTTTCGCTAGTCGTCATGTGCCATTTAGAATGTATACCATTTTAAGAGCTGGGAGCACATGAAGCCAAAAGCATTCGAACAACTGTGAGGTTAGATGTCCGTGAACTTTTTTTTAAATTGTTTGTGCAGGGCTGATGTGCAAAAGTCACTGTCTCACGGGTCTTGCTTCCTAAGGTTGTGTCTAGTCTCGCATGACGTCACGATGATCACGCCTTAACCCAGAGTGACCTGGGACACTCGTGACAAGACGTGGCAACCGCCAGGGGGCACCCGGACAGTGAGGGAATCCTGGGTGGTAGCACTTCCGCCACACCAGGAGGTGCTGCCGGAGATAAAAGAAGACCGGGTGCTTCCAGGGGCTTTCCGAGACTCCCCAACACCAGGAAGTGACGCCCAAAGGGAGCACCTGGGGCTCATCCGGGGCATGATAAGGGACTGCCCTTCCAGACATTGAGCCAGAGTTGGGAGGAAGGAGACTAAGCTTGTGAGGATGAGGAAGGAGGTCGAGAGAGAAAAGAGAAAGAAAAGAAGAAGAAAGGAAAGAGTTGGTGAGAGAAGGCATTGTGGTGCAGTGAAGAAAATAAATAAAGGAGTGTGTTTTGTACATCCTGGTGGCGGTCTGTCTGTGTCTGGGGGTGCATTTGCCACAATATATATATATGTATATACACACACACACACAAACATATATATACATATATACATATACATACATATGTACATGTATACATATACACATATATATATACACATACATATATATTGTGAACGGGACATCGCTTTTGCACCCAACACACGTTTATTTACACTATATACAGTAAACAGTTCAGTGCTTCAAACCCAGTGCCTCCAGCACTGATCCCCAAAGTCCGGACCTCTCACAGTCCTTAAAGCCTTCTTCGGGCCGCCCAGTCCTCTCTCCAGCTCCGTCCCCTTCCACCCGACTTCCGGTCTCGAATGAAGGAGGCGCCTTTATCACACCTCGATGGGCTCCAGCTGCTTCCAGGCATTCCTCCACAGACACGCCCCAGTGTGTCGGAAGTGCCGGCTGCGCACCCGGAAGCCCTCTCTTCCCCAGCACTTCCTGGTGTGTGGAAGTGCTGGCTCCAAGTTTCTTCCAGGCACCGGGCGCCTGGCAGTGGCCACGGGCCTCACAGGGTTGGGCTTCCCGCCTACCTGAGGCCATCAACAAAACTCAGGTGTCGCCTCGTGGTCGGGAGGAGGCACCAGCCTCCTCCGATCCGGCCAAGGCCCCAGCTGGGCTCCACCCCCAGCGCTGTGACAATATATACACACACACATACATCCACATATATACATATACACATTGTGAAAGGCCCAGCACAGACTACGAGAGGCACGTAAAAGTCATACAGGCTTTTTATTTTTGTTCACCGTGGCACACGCCTTCCTCATGACCCACAGGCAATACACAGTTCCAAAAGCACTTAACACAAACACAAATAACTCTCCTCGGCTCCACCACTCCTCCCAGGCAACCTCGGCTCCTCTTCCTCCTGATTCTGGCCGTTCAGTGGTGGAGGCTGGCCCGCTTTATAGCCCACCCGGAAGTGATCCAGGTGCTTGACCACCTGGTCCCATGCACCTCCGGTGGGGCTGATGACTCCGTCCAGCGGGTTCTCGAGTCTCTGCAGCACCCCTAGCGGCCACCCCAGCTCCCTCCCAGGCTGTGGAGGACCAGTGGGAGACTGGGAAACAAACCGGCCGCCAGGAGGCTGCCACCAAGCGCCCGGGAGGTATTGAACTGCCCATGGCGGCTCCCCGAACATATGCAGTAGGGCGCCCCGGTCGGCATGGACCCGCTGTCCATCACAATATATATTTAGGGGTGTGGTCCTGGTCAAGACAATCTCCTGAACTCCAAACTGAATGTCAGAATGGGAAAGAAAGGTGATTTAAGCAATTTTGAGCTGGCATGGTTGTTGGTGCCAGATGGGCCGGTCTGAGTATTTCACAATCTGCTCAGTTACTGGATTTTCACGCACAACCATTTCTAGGGTTTACAAAGAATGGTGTGAAGATGGAAAAACATCCAGTATGCGGCAGTCCTGTGGGCGAAAATGCCTTGTTGATGCTAGAGGTCAGAGGAGAATGGGCTGACTGATTCAAGTTGATAGAAGAGCAACTTTGACTGAAATAACCACTCTACAACCGGGTATGCAGCAAAGCATTTGTGAAGCCACAACACGCACAACCTTGAGGCAGATGGGCTACAACAGCAGAAGACCCCACCGGTACCAGTCATCTCCACTACAAATAGGAAAAAGAGGCTACAATTTGCATGAGCTCACCAGAATTGGACAGTTGAAAACTAAAAAAATGTTGCCTGGTCTGATGAGTCTCGATTTCTGCTGAGACATTCAAATGGTAGAGTCAGAATTTGGTGTAAACAGAATGAGAACATGGATCCATCATGCCTTGTTTCCACTGTGCAGGCTGGTGGTGGTGGTGTAATGGTGTGGGTAATGTTTTCTGGCACTTTAGGCCCCTTAGTGCCAATTGGGCATCGTTTAAATGCCATGGGCTACCTGAGCATTGTTTCTGACCATGTCCATCCCTTCATGACACCATGTACCCATCCTCTGATGGCTCCCTTCAACAGGGATAATGCACCATGTCACAAAGCTCGAATCATTTCAAATTAGTTTCTTGAACATGAGTTCACTGTACTAAAATGGCCCCACAGTCACCAGATCTCACACAATAGAGCATCTTTGATGTGGTGGAACGGGAGTTTGGCCCTGAATGTGCATCCCACAAATCTCCATCAATGCAAGATGCTATCCTATCAATATGGGCCAAAATTTCTAAAGAATGCTTTCAGCACCTTGTTGAATCAATGCCAGAGAATTAAGGCAGTTCTGAAGGTGAAAGGGGTCAAACACCGTATTAGTATGGTGTTCCTAATAATCCTTAGGTGAGTGTATATATATACAGTACATACATATCTACAAAATATTCCCCATACATATACACACACACATACTGTTTTATATATATATATATATATTACAACCTTTGGGTGCGAAGAGCTATTGCTGGGCGCCAGAATCCATCGAGGAAGAAAACAGAAAACATTATTTGTACAAATTCTTAATTTATTTATCCATTCCTAAATAATTAAATGGGCAGGCTATTTTGGATCAGTGCAATACGCGTTTGTTAACATGGATGACTTCCCTTACGCACGTAGTGTATGCGGGCATTATGAACTTTTATCTGTTCAAGTTCATTTAAATTTTAAATTAAGAAAATTTTTATTTAGTCGACAGAGATAGTTTTTGTAGGAATCTAAGTTAAATTTAGTCATCATTGCAAAAAATTTTTCCCACCATAGAAATGTAAAGACTAAATTCAACTTAAATTTTTCCCAAAAAGATATTTCTGTCGACTAAATAGAACCTACTTATATCCAAATAGAACTTGAAAAGATATATTTTTCAATCTGAGCGCGATTTTAGATCGATTTAACGGGTACTACATCGAGCCCGGTGCTATTGTGCTCTGGCCTTCCTGCCTCATTAGTCCCCTTTCGCCTTCTTATTTTTTACCGCTCATTTAATCATGGGACTTTTTACAGTTTTGTTTATTTTCAGGTTGTAATGTTCATTAAAATTTTACGTATCATCTTGTCCATTGGGACCGCGGATTCACACTAGGTCTTCAGTACTGCTCTGGCCTGAATCAACCCGGCCCTTCAAAAACTAATTTAGGGTTATAAAAAAATCTTAATATGCAGAAATACAGTATAAAGACCCGCTAAATTGCAGATAGAATCCAACATTTTACTCACCAAAAATTCTGATTATTTGTAAACAAAACCATCCTCCTGTTTTTCCTAAAAAACAGTTCAGTCACCTGTTACGAATTATCCGCACCTCAGTTCCATCAAAAGTCCCTTCTATCGCCATCGGCTAATTTGAAAATGAACCCGGGGCTTCTATCCAATCAATGGGTCTGAATACGGTGACGTCGCCGACGCCTGCTAGAGGGCCGATTGACACCAACTCAAAATCTGATTGGTTGAAGCAACAGGTTAATCGACATTTATTCTGTGTTAGAGTGCCTGCACAACGGATTGCAAAGTCCTCTGCCTGGCAATAAATGATGGCTGAAATGTGATTGGTTAAATGGTTTAATACGAAAATACATGCCTGGAAGCAGCAATTACCATCGATAAAACTATGAAAGGAAGCTATGACAGACTATTTGAAAATTATTTAATAAGTATTCATGGACAAAATATAATTAACATCAGTTTGTGATTCAGATTTTTTTACTTATGAATATGCTAAGACAGTCCTTCACCCAAATATTTACGCTATATGGGCAGGCACTCAATTACGGGAGGCATGATGACGCCACACACAACTCTGTCTCCACGCATCGAGCTGCAGTCTATTACAGTCTATTACAGTATATGGACGAAAAAATAGGTTCCAGTTATGACCCTTATGCTAGAATTTCGAAAAGAAACCTGCCCAACTTTTGTAAGTAAGCTGTAAGGAATGAGCCTGCAAATTTCAGCCATCTACCACAGGGGAAATTGGAGAATTAGTATGAGTGAGTGAGGAGTGAGTGAGTGAGTGAGGAGGGCTTTGCCTTTTATTAGTAAAGATATATATATTGGATACAGAAAAGATTTAGTTACAGAGTGATTCTGATACACCTAATTAACCAATGGAAATTTCCCAGACAGGATGAGCAATACAGCTTGTCTATTCTCATGTTAATTGAATATTTTCACAGCATATGTGATAGACTGATGCTGCTCTGGATGCACTATAGAATTAAAGCAATTTTTGTAGGCTTAGAGAAATATAAATGAGGTGCAAATTATTTAGTACAGTACGCTGTATGCAATGACAGAGGCAGAGCTTGTAATCTGGAAGTGTTCCCTTTGCTAAGATAGTAGAAAAGAAAAATCAAAAACAGAAAAATGTAACCTCCTCTTAGTGTTAAGTTTACCTCCAGAAAAAAAAAGCATACAAAAGTGTTACGTTTTTACGAAAAATGTTATTATGTTTAACAGCTTCATGTAAATATAACATCAACATTTGAGAGGTATATGTAGTGTCCCCTGCTCTACTGACTACTGATCTGCTCTTTATATGGTGCTATGTGATTTGTTTTGAAACAGTCACTAATAGGCACTGTTCATATATATAAGCAAAAGATGGTTTTGTAATACTTTTTTCTGCTGCTTGTGCATGATAGATAGAATGTCAGGGACTGAATGGCACAAATGACACTGCTTATTGTGTTATTGTAGCATACCACAGTGCAAAGTATATTGACTTCCACATCTTCCTTTGACATGAACATTGACAGTTGCTGCATTGTGAACAGTGCTTGAAGGCAGATGTCTTTCTTATCTCTTTCCACTTGATCTTAATGATTTGCGCTTTTGGCCTGTAGGTCTACTGCACCATACTGTAGCCTAACATGTTCATGTGACAAGAGCCCCCAGGCATATCATGCCGTTCACTCATAAAGTGCCTATACATCAATTTTCCTTTGAAATAGAATCTCAAGCAGTTCAAGAGAGATATATAGAAATTGTCTATTTTTATAGAGTAACCTTACAGCAAAGGTCGCCAGTAACAAAACAGATGATGTAGTAAATGCCACATTGACTGCAATTGCCATCCCACTTGGTCCCTGTATCTCTGTAAAGTATCAAGATCCAGATGTACAGAGATCAGAATGTAGAGCTTTTCATCTACTGTTCCTTTTTAAATATGGTGTTCCTCAGGGATCCATTTTTGGTCCTATTTTATTCTCTATATACCTTCACCCTATTGGAGTGATTTTTTGGAAATTTCACATTTCTTTTCACTGCTATACTGATGACACTCAGGTTTATATTTCTGTCTGCAACTCTGCAACAAATCAACTCCCACAACTCTCTGTTTGAACTAAGATCCTGGATGGCTAATACTCTTTCTTGATCTAAATCAAAATAAATTAGAGGTGCTTATAGTGGGTCCATCAGCTAAAGCCCAAATTGGTCTTGGACTTTTTGGCTCTTTCTCTGCCTTTTCCAAACCTCAAGTCCGCAATCTTGGTATTTACCTTTGATAGTAACCTCTCTTTTGAGATAAAGTAAATTCTGTAGTCAAGAGTTGCTTTCTTCCAACTGCCGTCTAATAGGCAAGATAAAACCTTTTTATCTTCTAAAGATCTTAAGAAAGCTACTTATGCTTTTTTTTTTCGCCTCGATTACCGTGCAGCTGTATTCTGGGATTAACAAATCTCTGATACACAGGTTACAGCTGGTCCAAAATGCTGCACTGGCTTTCTGGTTGGGGCAGGAAAGTATGACTCTTGTTTCTCCATTTTTAGCTTCTTTACACTTGCTGCCTGTCAGCTCTGAATTGATTTTAAAAATTGTTGCTGCTAGTTTTAAATTCTTTACATGGGACTGCTCCTGCCTATTTATCTGAACCGTGTGTTTTACACCAGCCATCCAGAGTGCTTTAGATCTTTGGGTCAGTTGTCTCTTTGTTGTCCCTCATACCAAATGTAAAACTAAGGGGACAGGGCCTTGCAGCTGCCTCTCACCTGTGGAACTTTCTACTTCATCATATAAAGGAGTCGTTTACAATTGAACAGTTCAAAAACAAGATTAAAAACTCGGCTTCTATTCACTTTGCATTCAGTGACCTTCAGTAATACTATATTGTTATTTTCTCTTGTGATCATATATTATTTCTGTTTATTATCTATCTTATTTTATGTTCATATATTTTATTACTATTTATGTTTTATTGTTTATTGTTTTTGTTTTTTATTTTTCTTTTATTCTACTGTATTATTGTAAAGCACTTTGGCTGTTCAATTCATATATGTTGTTTTTAAATGTGCTATATAAATAAATTGACATTGACATTGACAAAGAGCTTGTGCCTGTTTGAATGCAGTGTAGTGTATCCACAAGAGCCTTCACTTGAAACCCTAAGAGACCTTTATCAATACTTTTGTCATGATTGGGAACATACATCATCTGCATATTTTGACTATTGTCTAATACACATGCCACAGTGTACAGTTTTGGTGCTGGGTGATTGACTTTTCATCATTTTCAGTAATATGTATTTCATAATGAGTGAAAATGACATTCACTCACAACTTGATAAAAATGGGTGTCTACATTGACCAGTTTATGGTCCAGTACCATCTTTGGACTGATTTCTAACTATACCCTGCAGTATAGTATAATAAAACTAACAATGAAGACATCAATGCCAAAAATTAAATTAAAATCTTTAAAAAATACCTAAATCAAATAAGAGACTAGACCAAAATATTTCTTTGACCCCTAAAACTTTCAAAACACAACCATCATTATTTTTTTAGGCCAAGAAAAAGGATATAAAAATAAATGAATAAGCATTAAAACAAATTCAAATCATCATGATAGTAAGCTTTATGTACAGTATATCACCTGTTATACAGTATATGTATACAAGGGATGATGAAATTTTTAAACCTGAACCTGATAAAGTTTTCTCGAGGGTGATTTTTGTTGCCAAAGAGTAGCTCCACTTTCTACCAAAATATGCAAACTAAAAGTTTCTAGCATATGGTCTTTTTTAGTGTATGTTACTGTTTCACAAGTAAGTTAACATTGATACTAACAACCAAAAAATTAACTATTGTGCTAAGATGGAGAACAATATAATATCAGAGATTCACTTTTTTAGTCAATGTATGTCAGGACTACCACATTCGTATGCTTCAGTCATGTGATTGGCTACTGAATTATGTCATGGCAGGATGTCTGTTGAAAGTGATCTAAGGTCTGGCTAACCTTCTAATTAAAACAGAAGAAAATATTGCCACCCTTCAGCAAATCATAATTAAGAATCAATGAATGACAGTGCATGAGATAGAAGGCAGTATTGTCATGAGTTATGTTTAGTTATTGATCAGCTGAATCTATTGTTTTAGAACAATTAAACATAAAAAACGCCTATTGTCCCACAATGTGACTTCGAAATGAAGTATTGTAATTTAATTATTCCAATATAAACTGGGATAACTTTAAGAACTGCTTCATGTAACCCTGAATCCAAACAAAAGTTAAATTAATCAAGCATGGTGATTCTGTAAGAAAAAAAAGTTTAAGGTCCAAGGCAGTGCAGGTAAAATAAGTGCACATTTTTTGTTGATGTTCAGGATTTAGTCCATATTGATTACATACATTATAAGGTCCATATAATTACTCATATTAATCTTGAGTTTTGAACTATGAGGAAAGGTATTGAATATCCATCTTCTTTCATGACAAACCCAAAAATCACACCTGTCACCCAGTGAAACTATGGTTTTGAAGGAATGTCCCACCTCCCCCTTCTCTGGGCCTGGCTGCCATTGTGAAGGTTTACCACCATGAGACCCACTATGCCAGTATATCAGTTAGTCATGTCATGTATAGAACAAGTCATTGACAAACAATACAAAACCTTTTATTTAATGGCACAAAAAAGTGTGAACATTATAACACATGCATTAGTGTTCATAGGTAAAATATTAAAAAAAAAAACCTGTTTAGGTTTACTAATGTCTCACTTAATAGGTCAGGGTCAAAACATTTTTAACCCCTGTTTTTAGATTAACACTGCACAGGTCAGAGCACACCTCAAGTCTTTGTGTATAATTAATAAAAAAGTCTTTCTAGAAAGTGATAGACCCTACTAACATGAGTAGTGTCTCAAGCAGTAAAACTGTAATAGTAGTAGTAGGATGTTGTAGTTTTTTACCCATTATGATGCAATGAGAAATCAAGAAAAATTACACCTTTTTAGTTAGTCAATAAAAGATGTCATTTTGTTGACTTCTCAAAGCAGTAAAACCTAAACTGTATCTGAGGAAATACAGAAATTGGCAGTTTTGATGTATATCTTAAATATTGTTTGTGGAAAAATACATAAGGTGCCTGACCCTAAAAATGAATACTGTGGCCAAAAACATTTAATAAAACCCAGTGAAACAAGACAGGTTGACAAATGCCAGAAGAAATATCCAGTGATGGACAGATGGGACCTTGTTGCTCCACAAAATAAGCATAGAACTTTAGCATTATTGAGACTCAGCCCTTAAAAAATTTTGTTGGGATTTTCCCCTTTGGGTTTATTTCAGAGGATGAAGCAACACCAATGCTATGTTACACTGCATACGCTTTTGTTTGTTAATGAAATTTTTAAGAGTTTGTTTTTTGATAACAGAACCATTCTTGAAGAATGTTTTTTGGTCGTATCCTCACACGCAATAGACTAATGACTCTTTAATGCATCTATGGTAGTGTTATTGTGCTTTATGCACGCGCGGGGTGTTTTGGCAGCTATTACCATGTTATATTAAAAGCTACCTAAATCTTTAGCCTCTGAACTTCACATATACATGATACATTAGTCCAAAAACCACCCACTTAAAATAACATTCAACTTGATTGTGGTACTGGTTGAACAGCCAACTGAGTAGAATTTTGGAATTTATGAAGATACTGTATGTATACAATATATACAGTACTATATCAGAATTAGATTTGAAGAATTTTTATGAGAAGTAATAAACAGATGCTACAACAATAATTAAAGACAAGAAATATTATGATTGCAGTAGATTAGTTGACTGTGGTGGACTGGCCTGCCCAGGGTTTGTTTCCTGCCTTATGCCCTGTGTTGGCTGGGATTGGCTCCAGCAGCCCCCCTGACCCTGAGTTGGGATATAGCGGGTTGGATAATGGATGGATGGATGGACAGATTAGTTGAGGAGTCTTTTCAATTTGAGTTACAAATATGTAAATAAAAATAAAAAATGAGGAGCTAAACAAAGCATGAGACACAATGACAAGGATAAAGAAATGCAAAGGAAAACTAAAAGGAAATTCGGGGGAAGTAGAAGACAGAAGATTACAGAGTTGATATTAAAATTTTAGTTGGTCCTTGATTCCTAGGAAATACATAGTTGTATACATAATACATATACATAAATTAGACCTAACAAGAATATAGCATTTTTTATTTAAATACTCAGTGAAAATCAGCTTTTATGCCTCAAGTGTTAATCTAAACTCCTTTGTCCCAAACACCATTGATCATTGTCTAATGATAACCATGTCTTTCAAAAGAAATTAGGATAACATATTGAGACACATTAAATATGATTTAAATTGAACCCTGCAGTGGGTAATTTAATTTATGTTAATTAAAAACATGCAGTGTCTTTTTTTCTTCAGAATCAAGTACTGTTTTAATGAACACTTGAGCAAGAGAATCCTTTGAGTCAAACAGGCTATTCAGTCGTTTTCCTTGTTAGTTTCCTATTCTCTAGAAAACAATCCAGGATGTAAAGGCCACCAGTGTGCTTTATTGCAACAGAGTACTTTTATACCTTACAATGTCAGCTTAGATTTAGCAAAAAACTGCAAATATTTCCAGGTTTTTTTTAAGTTTTACAGTAATTGCAATGTCTGTTGGAGACCAAAAAAAAAACAATAATAGTTATGGTAATTAACTTTTCAGGTCATGCAATCCTTTTCCTTATAATTAGAAATTAATACCATGCATTGAACTATTTGCTGGATATTTTACCAAATCATGGAACTTTTTAACTTATTAAGTGCCTTCCGATGATAAAGGAAATTTTTTGCATTTTAGTTACAGACAGATGCTGATGACATTTATTGCTAAGGGCAAAATATGCATCTGTCATCAGGCTCCCTTTTTACAACTCATCAAAAGTAGATATTTCATAAAAGTTTCTTTTTAATAACATGCTTGATTTGGTTTTATTGAGCTCTCTTTTTTCGTTTTTACTGGTACAACCTGGTCACTATGCAGAACAATTTTAAATGTATCAACTGTGTAAGTGTAATAACTGCATTAAATGAAAAATGAGTCTGATTCAGAAGTACATTTGCAAAATGTAAATACATCCCTCTGAAAAGCCCATGAAAGCCTGACTCTTGAGGAAAGAAATCTTCTGATTCTGTAGTTTATTGAAAAACCCCATTGAGTAATCATTCTTAAACTTTTTCCAATAACTTTTCCTCAAAATATTCTTCAGATAATTCTACTTTTAATAGCATTTACGCTTGTGTTTCCTTTCTGTAAAAAAGAGAGTGGATTCATTGCCAGCAAACAATGGCCCTAGATAATTAGTTATAGTGTATTCAATTGAAAAGACATAAGTTTCAAAAAGTAACTTTTAATATAAGGTTTTGGAAATGTGAATACCAAAATTTGAAACAAACATGCAAATAAAGTGACACTTGACACAGAAAATGCAGGTACAAAAATCTTTCAACTGATCTGTACAATGCCTAGTCAGTCTGGGGAGACGATCACAAAAATCCAGACTTTTATATATAAAATTAGAAAGAAAAGCACTTACTTATTGAGATAATATAGCATTCTCAAAACACTTACTACAATCTATGAGTGTGGAGACAAAGAATATCCCAAAAACATCACCAGCAATGCAGAAAATATCCCTATATAGGATGGTTATTAAAATATTTTTATATTTAATAAATTGAAATTGGTTGAATGATTTCAGAGAGACAGTTCACCAATGCTTGGCATTGATGTTCAGCATCTTCAAATTCAATTTCCTTTTAACATCAATATGCTTAAGTATTCCTGTTCCTTGCATATTCTTGAGGTATGCAGGGGGAAGTTGATGGCAAATTTAAACTTGACCCCATGTTTACGTTTGGGGGAACGTCGCCTTGTAATGGACCTGGTATCACATCCAAGGGTGACTCCTGCTATGGCAGGAGTCTAGTGCTTGGCCAGCTTGTTCTGATGTAGGCAGATTAGTGACAAGTGAATTACAGAAAAAATTCACCTCTTGTAAATAATAAAGTTTAAGCAAGTTTAGTTTAGATAAAGTGAATTATCAACCTGCCTTATTGGACAAAGCTGTCTTCATATAATCCACTAGGAGATATTCATGACAAGGATACTTTGGCAGGGAAGTTAGGTGATTAAAGGGGCCTTTTATCTTTTCAAACTTAATAAAATAATTCTGTTTTAGAAAGAAAAGCAGACTTGAACAAATAAACTGAACAGCATAATACGTCTTCCCTTCTAGAGTATCAATGCCCTCGGCTGACATTTTAGTTCATTTCTTTTCTCCCTTTTTTTTCTGAGTTAGATGATCTAAAGCTTTAAAATGTCCCAACCTGACAGTTTTTGAATAAAATGAAAGATAAATGATTTGCAGAGTTGGTGGTATCTGAAATAAAACCCAGCTGGTTTAAGGAATTATAGCTTTATCATATGTTTTAAGATTTATGTGCATTTGTAAAAAATTTTGAAGAACTGTTGATTTCTAACACAATCTATAAGTATAGTAAAACTTTCTTAAGGGAAAACATTAGTAAAAATGTCAATTACTTTCATAGCTTACCTTAAAAATGGAGAAAGATCCCCAACTGGTTAAAAATGAGTAAACAATATTTAAAAAATGTATGTAATATTTCTCTATAGGTAAAATTATGAGAAAATAAATCTTGCCAAGATGAATCTCTTTGAAACTCTGAATAATCAACAAGACATTTATATCTTTTATGAAACATCCATGTGTCAAAATCACAAAGAGAATTTTGGGGTGTGGGGGGGGTTATTAAGAGGACGATGACATCACCCTTCACTAGCTAACTGTCAACTTTGCACCAAAATGGAGATTTAATTGATTAGTCAAGCTTTGGGTTTTTTCTGAATTGTTTTGCTATATTTTTTCTTAGCCTCAACTGTTATACAAATGGTGAGCAATCATGGTTAATGTTTGGTCCCTGCTGCCTGTGGGAAACTGCAACATCCGAGCGTCATGTTTTGCATATTATGGTCAGGGTATACTGCACAGCCAATAGCCAATCAACTGTTTAGACCATTAAGAAATCTTTTTGCATGATAATAATAATTATTAACCTCAACATTTTAACTTTTTTTTAGATAATTATATATGCACTTTAAACACAAATATCAACAAAGTGAAATAAAAATAAATTGCAATACAACAAAATGATGATGCACTTTAGCAAGGTGTTATTATTCTCTTCAACTTGTATGTAAATATGGCTTTTCAGAAAATTAATAAATTACTGAGTTCTGTAATTAACTCTTTTTTAATAATTAGGAAAAGGAGCTGCAGTATGGCAGTTAACCAGTAAATTTTCTACTATCTATCTATTCTATCTATCTATCTATCTATCTATCTATCTATCTATCTATCTATCTATCTATCTATCTATCTTGTGTATATACAGTATATATATATATATATATATATATATATATATATATATATATATATATATATATAGCACACAGTATATGTATGTGCACATATTGACATCTTTTATATATATATATATATATATATATATATATATATATATATTTTATGTAGTTTTTACTGTTTCTTCTTATTTAAATATGTATGTATAATATATGTGTGCAGGTACATATATATGTGTTTGTGTATATATGTATATATTAATGTGCACACACATATATTAGTGCTAGTTTAAGTGCACAATTCCTCATATTCATTATCTTATGCTTACCATTTAAAATTTGTAAACTACTTTTCTTACAGTATATGACTAGTAACATACCCACATGTGGTCATTAGTAACTGGGCTTCATAACAAAATAGTCACATGGAATCTTAGGCCTTTTTTTTTTTGAATTTTATATGTTATGTCAGTGTTAGCAGGAAATGCTTAAACTTGACAGATATTCTAAGATCCCATTTAGACAGCCTTGTTAGGAAATGGTGCCTGATTCACGCATTTCCCACCATTCATTGCATGCAGCAGCTAAGCTGATCTGAGGGCTATGTGTGTCCTTTTGAATCCACATAAATGGGAACTGGTGGCCCTGTGAATTAATGCAGTGCCGGTGCTGTAAACATTTCAACCCAGCTCTACGTGTGAACCTGGGCCAGATCAAAGTGTTCCAGAAAAATTATTCTGATGTGACCTGTAAAGTGGGGAAATGGTATGTGTGTGATGTTTTGTCTTGCCACCTTCTCAACAGAAGTTCAGGACTTTTTGAGCCATCTCCCTTTAAAATCTATGATAAAGAAGCACTCTGTCTTTTTTTTTTTCTCCCTCTCTGTCTTGAACTCACACTAAGCCCCATAAAAAAAAAATCACAAAAGGAGGCCCTCATTTAAATTTCCATGGAACTTTGTTTTGGGAGAAGCCATTTAGTCACATTTTCCCGTATGGGAATATCCATTAATGTGGCAGATACATAAATTATTCAAACAACAAAATGGATTAATGAGGATCACTATCATCCTGGTTCCTTGTTTTGCTACTGCCTATTCAAGTGATATTGTGACAGTACATCTTCTTTATGCATATTTTAACTAATAAAACTCTTTAAAGACACCTTTTGGAAAATGCTTCAACCAATTCAGTTCAGGAAAACATTGAGTTATATGGATACATTTTATGGTATGAAAGAACCATACTTTTATTTTTTCTGAACATGATGATTTTCAAAATAAACTTTCTCTTTTTTAAAATATACTTTATTTTTCTCTCACCTTAATCTGAATTGTTCTGTGCTTTTATCTGCTCTCAATCTTTTTCCTCGCTGCAGGATATTTTGTCAGCCAGAGAACTTATAACACAATGCCAGTCGTGGGAAAATTAATTAAATAACTAATGAGCAGCCTAAAGCTCATTTACAGTTTGCAGTTCTTAGAATTCAAAGACATGCATGCCTGCACATTTCCAACACATTAACCCCTATGTGCTTGACTTATCCCACATTGATATGAAAGTCATAAAAATGGATTTTGACACTTTATCTTAAACAAAATTAATTGCAAGTTAAATTGTTATTCCTTGCAAAGTTCTCTTTATACAGCAAACCATACCATGTTCCATACAGCAAGCTATCATTAAGAAAATGATACGGTTGGTTCCTTAGACAAAATTAATCCTTGGCTAAAGTATATATTTTCTATTTGTGTTGGCCTGGGAGTTTCCTTCAGAACCCATTTTTCACTATTAAAATCTTGAAATATATATTTAACTCTGGTTCTTATTCTACAAATAATTTATATAAAAAACTGATCAAGTATCTTCAGTCCAGTTCATTATGAGGCTCAGTTCAGTGGTTTATGGTGTCATTTTCTGTAAAACTGGAAGACTCCAACAATGAAAACCAGAGGAATCCACTTTTACCTTTTTGCATTAAACATTAATTTCATGGCTCTAAATCTTTGCCTTCAAGGCAAAATGATTAAGAAATGGTAGTGGAATACACCCATAGCAGCATTTTAGGAGAGATATAAGACACAGTTTCCATCACTCATTCTGTAATTCCCATGACCATCATCTAGTAGGAGATGAAGATTATTGAGAACAGTCTGAAAAATAATAATAATAAAATAATAATAATAATAATAATAGAATTTATTTAATTGCACATTTCCAAACACTCAAGGACACATTACTAGATAAACCCACAAAATAATTAGTTAAGTAAATAAATAAAATAAAACACACATATAATAGTTAAAAATACAATTAAACAAGTAATCAGAAAACTTAAAAAAAATCTATGGCACTAAGAAGAGAATTTTCAAAAAAGGGGAGTGTTAAGGGTTTTTTTTTTATAAAGAAAGAGAATCAAGAGTATGAACAAAGGGAGTTCAAAAGGCAAGTAGAAGCATAACTGAAAGCCCAACCCTACGATGGAGAACAGGCGGACTGAAGGGAATACAAGAAGACCAGAAGTAAAATAGCACAGTGAATGGGGCCAGGATCATGAAGTGCTTTGTAAGTGGAGACTTATTTTAGTGATGACATGGTGGTACAGTGGCTAGTCCTGGTTTGAGTCCTGTGCCTAAATGTTATCCTTGTGGAGTCTGCATATTCTCCCCATTTCTGCCAAAGACGGTATTAGTGAATTTGTGATTCCAAATGGAGTGTTGGTGTTCAGAAACTATTCAGACCCCTTCATTTTTTTTCACATTTTTCTATATTTCAGCCTTATCTAAAATCATTTCAAGAAAATTTTTTTTCCGCATGAAGAAACTCTCTGTACTGCTGAATTATAAAGCAAAAACAGAAATTTAGACATTTTTGTACATTAATAAAAAAAAAAAATGAAATATCACATTTTCACAAGGATTCAAACCAGTTGCAATGAAATTTTTCTCAGGTGCATCCCATCCTTTTTTATCATCATTGAGATGTTTAACACCTTTCTGTGGTCCGTCTACCTCCAGCCATGGACAGTTCAATTGATTCAACATGATTAGGAAAGACAAACACCTTTCTATAAAGATACCCACCACTGACAGTGTGTATCAGGGGAAAACGAAGTTATTAGGTTAAAGGACTACCTGCAGAACTTTGAGACAGGACTGTTTTAAGGCACAAAATCCAATGAAGACTACATACAATTGCCGACAGCATCGAAGGTTCCTAAGGGCCCAGTGGCCTACAAATCTCCTACATGGAAGGAGTTTGGGGAACAACCACGACTCTTCCTAAAGCTAGTTCCCTTTAGCCAAAGTGAACAAACATAGGAGTAGTCCTGGTAAGGAGATAACCAAGAACCTGATGGTCACTCTGGTTGAGCTCCAGAGAACATGTGCAGAGGGGGGTGAAACTTCCAAAAGGATAATCATGATTGCTATATTTCACTGACATGAACTTACAGCAGAGTGGCCAGAGGGGAAGCCTCCTTATAAAAACACATGAAAGACATGAAAAACAAGTTGTTGGTCTGATGAAATCAAGATTGAACTGTTTGAACTTAATTCAAAGCATCATGTCGGGAGGAAATTGGGACAGATCATCACCTGCTTGAGGGAGGAAAAATAATATAAAGGATTTTGGGAATTAGGGCTGCAACATTAAAAAATACAAAAAAGTAAAGGGGGACTAAATGCACGGTATGTTTTAAAGCCTAGGCAGCACGGTGGCGCAGTGGGTAGCGCTACTGCCTTGCAGTTGGGGGAGACCAGGGTTCGCTTCACGGGTTCTCCTTATGCGGAGTTTGCATGTTCTCCTGTGTGGGTTTCCTGTGGGTGCTTTTGGTTTCCTTTCACAGTCCAAAAGACATGCAGGTTAGGTGCACTGATGATTCTAAATTGTCTCTAGTGTGTGCTTGGGTGTGTGGTGGCTGGCTGCTGCCCAGGGTTTGTTTCCTGCCTTGCGCCCCTGTGTTGGCTGGGATTAGCTCCTGCAGACCCTGTGACCCTGTAGCTAGGATATAGTGGGCTGAATAATGGATGGATGGATTTAAGCCTATGGTGAATTTGTTATCCAGTTCAGTCCTGTTTCTTGAGCCCACTCCCGCTGTATTAGGCTTCAGCCCTTCAACCCTAAATTTACAAAAAGAATTTTCAATATTTTATTTTGTTTTATTTTATTTTGTTTTTTAAACACCATTGCCCTGATGCAATATAATCACAGGCCAGTCCACTGCCCTCTGCAATCAAACTGTCGGGTGGTGTGATAAGTATAATATACTCGCAAAAATTCTAACTTGCTTATTGGTTAACGGTGGGTGGGAAATGTTTGTTTTGCAGTCCAGCCCCAGATAAATGCGTAGGTTACGCAGAAGGCATCCTGTAAAGTCTCGATCAACATCCCTGACAACAAAACTTATTTCCATCCCCAAAACCAGTAGAGTCCCAGGTTAACAACGACTGCCCCCAGTACTGTTAGCCAGCAGGGTGCTGGTGTAAATTGGGCTACTGTTGGCTGAAGAAGGAGAAGAAGAGGGGGGAGACGTGGTCTGGAGGAAAGAGAGGAAGTAAGGTAAAGAAAGTAGAACTGAGGGTATGAACTTTGAATGTTGGGCAGTATGACTGGAAAGGGGGAGAGAGTTAGCATATGATGGAGAGAAGGAAGGTTGATATATTGTGTTTCAAGAGACTAAATGGAAGGTAAATAAGGCCATGTGGATCGGAGGTGGTTTCAAATTGTTCTATGATGGTGTGTGAATGGGAGGAGAAATGGGGTAGAGTTATTCTGAAGGAAAAAAGATTCAAGAGTGTTTTGGAAGTGAAAAGAGTGTCAGACAGAGTAATGATTATGAAGCTCGAAATTAGAGGTGTGATGATGAATGTTGTTAGTGCATATGCCTTGAAAGTTGGGTGTGTGATGGATGACAAAGAAGATTTCTGGAGGAGTTGGATAAAGTGATGGACAGTGTACCCAAGGGACAGAAAGTGGTGATTGAAACTGATTTTAATGGACATATTGGTGAAGGGGAACAGAGGAGACAATGGGTAGGTATGGTGGTATGGAGAGGAATGAAGAAGGTCAGATGATAGTGGATTTTGAAAAAAAGGGTTGGGCATGGCTGTGGTGAAAAACATATTTTAAGAAGAGGGAGGAACATAGGGTGATGTACAAGAGGGGAGGAAGATGCACACAGGTAGATTATATCCTATGCAGAAGAGTCAATCTGAAGGATATTAAACACTGCCAAGGGGTGTCAGGGGAAAGTGTAATTAGGCAGCATAGGCTGGTGGTCTGTAGGATGACGTTAGAGATCAAGAAGAGTAGGATAGTGAGGGTAGAGCTAAGGATAAAAATGGTGGAAGGAAAAGGAAGACTGCAAGGTTGGGTTTAGGGAGGAGGTAAGACAGGCAATGGATGGCAGGGGAAGAGTTACCGACAGCTGGCAACACAGCAGAAGTAGTAAGGGGTGACAACAAGAAGGTGCTTGGGGACATTTTGGAAAGGAAGGAGGAAAAGGAAACCTGGTGGTGGACTGAGGAAATACAGGAGAGTATACAGGGGGACCATGATGGCAAAGAAGAAGTGAGATAGTCAGAGAGATACAGAAAGTAGGCAAGAGTACAAGAAGATAAGGCACAAGGTACAGAGAGAGGTGGCAAAGGCTAAAAAAAAAAGTGTAGTTTAGTTGAAAGGAGGTTGGACACTAAGGAGGGAGAAAAGGACTTGCATCAATTGGCTAGACAAAGGGACTGAGCTGGTAGAGATGTGCAGCAGGTTAGGGTCATAAAGGATAAAGATGGAAACATACCACAAGCAAGGGGGGTATGTTGAGAATAGGGAAAAAGAATATTTTGAGACCTAATGAATGAAGAGAATGAGAGAAAATAAGGTTGGGATGATGGAGATGGGTGAATCAGGAAGTGCAACAGTAAGTAAGGATCATGAAGAGGATGAAGAATGGAAAGGTTTTTGGTCCAGATGACATACCTGTGGAAGCATGGAGGTGTTTAGGGAGATGGCAGTGGAGTTTTTTAAACCCGATTGTTTAATGGAATCTTGGAAATGAGAGGATGCCTGAGGAGTATACTGGTGCCAATTTGTAAGCAGCAGTATGGTTTCATGCCCAAAAAAGAGCAACAAGATGGCATGTTTACTCTAAGGGTGTTAATGGAGAAATATAGGGGAAAGGGCCCGAAGGAGTTGCATTGCGCCTTTGTGGGCCTGAGAAAGCTATATGACAGGGGGCCTCGAGAGGAGCTGTGGGATTGTATGAGGAAGTCGGAGTGGCAGAGAAGTGTAAGAGTTGTATAGGATATGTAGAGGATAGTGTGACGTTTGGGGAGGTCTGCGGGGGAAGGGATGGATGTATTCAATGTGAAGTGGGATAATATTAGTGATTGGCTCTGTGACCTTTCTTATTTGCAATTGTGATGGACAGGTTGACAGATGAGATTAGACAGAGTCCCCTTTGACTATGATATTTGCTGATGACATTGTGGTCTGTAGCGAGAGTAGGGAGCAGGTGAGGAGACCCTGAGAAGTGGTGATATGATCTAGGGAAAAGGGGAGGAAAAGAAGGTCAGTAAGAACAAGAGGTAATATTTTGTGAATGAGAGCAAGGTCAGTGGAATGGTGAGGATGCAGGAATAGAGTTGGTGAAGGTGAATGAGTTTAAATACTTGGGATCAATACAGAGTAATGGGGATTGTGAAAGAGAGGTGAAAAGAGAGTGCAGGCAGTGTGGAATGGGTGGAGAAGAGTGTCAGGAGTGATTTGTGACAGACTAGTATCAGCAAAGTGAAGGAAAGTCTACAGGACGGTAGTGAGACCAGCTATGTTATATGGGTTGGGGACAGTGGCACTGAAAAGAAAGAAGAAGGTGACTCACGTAAAAATGCTAAGATTTGCATTGGGTGTGACAAGGATGGATAGGATTAGAAATGAGTACATTAGAGGGTTGGCTCCAGTTTTATGAGAAAAGGGCAAAGAATTGAGATTGCTTGCTTTTGAAGGGAAAAAGGGGGGCAATTTGGGGAAGT
>NW_024381247.1:0-15897 GCF_016835505.1 Polypterus senegalus | reverse complement strand
AGAGTTGTTGATGCTCATCAGGCTGGAAAAGGTTACAAAAGCATCTCTAAAGGGTTTGGACTCCACCAATCCACAGTCAGACAGACTGTGTACAAATGGAGGAAATTCAAGACCATTGTTACCCTCCCCAGGAGTGGTCGACCAACAAAGATCACTCTAAGAGCAAGGCGTGTAATAGTCACCGAGGTCACAAAGGACCCCAGGGTAACTTCTAAGCAACTGAAGGCCTCTTTCACATTGGCTAATGTTCATGTTCATGAGTCCACCATCAGGAGAACACTGAACAACTATGGTGTGCATGGCAGGGTTGCAAGGAGAAAGCCACTGCTCTCCAAAAAAAAACACTGCTGCTCATTTGCAGTTTGCTAAAGATCATGTGGACAAACCAGAAGGCTATTGGAAGAATGTTTTGTGGACAGATGAGACCAAAATAGAACTTTTTTATGTTTGGAGAAAGGAAAACACTGCATTCCAGCATAAGAACCTTATCCCATCTGTGAAACATGGTGGTGGTAGTATCATGGTTTGGGCCTGTTTTGCTGCATCTGGGCCAGGATGGCTTGCCTTCATTGATGGAACAATGAATTCTGAACTATATCAGAGAATTCTAAAGGAAAATGTCAGGACATCTGTCCATGAACTGAATCCCAAGAGAAGGTGGGTCATGCAGCAAGACAATGACCCTAAGCACATAAGTCGTTCTACCAAAGAATGGTTAAAGAAGAATAAATTTAATGTTTTGGAATGGCCAAGTCAAAGTCCTGACCTTAATCCAATCGAAATGTTGTGGAAGGACCTGAAGCGAGCAGTTAATGTGAGGAAACCCACCAACATCCCAGAGTTGAAGCTGTTCTGTATGGAGGAATGGGCTAAAATTCCTCCAAGCCGGTGTGCAGGAATGATCAAAAGTTACCGGAAAAATTTTGTTACAATTATTGCTGCAAAGGGGGGTCACACCAGATACTGAAAGCAAAGGTTTACATACTTTTGCCACTCACAAATATGTAATATTCGATCATTTTCCTTAATAAATAAATGACCAAGAATAATATTTTTGTCTCATTTGTTTAACTTGTTTCTCAATATCTACTTTTAGGTCTTGAGTGAAAATCTGATGATGTTTTAGGTTATATTTATGCAGAAATATAGAAAATTCTAAAGGGTGCACAAACGTCCAAGCACAACTGTATATAACAAATTTCCCTTATTTAGGTTCCTGTAATTCAGTTTATACCGTGTAAGCAAATAATTAGAATGTCAAAAGGCTAAAAAGTGGGCATGTACCTAATATGTTATATTATTAATCCTGGCAAAAGGCTAATACTCACATGACCATTGGCAACATCAAGCAAGTCCTTCACTCTACAGCCTCTTGCTGTACCCATTTCACTACAGATTGCCTCCTCTATGATCACATAATCCACTTTGTATGATGTGAGGATTTTATACACATCCTCTGCAGACCTCATTGCATAGATCTGGTAAATCTGAAACATATGAAAATAATATTATAAAATGGGGAGAAAGAGACAGAGCAAGAGACATGAAAGGTACAGTGAGGTACTTAAAAGGGGCAGGTGGTAAGTGTTATTTTCTGTTGTTTGCTCCTTGTATTTATTCAATTCTTGTCCTGTTTGCTTAAATAAAGTTCCTTATGCATCTTCTGGCCTATTTTTCATTATACTTGAAGAATGCTACACAAGTGTTCTCTACTGATCAAGAGAGAGAGCGGATCAGCGAGCGGAAGCAGAGAGCGGAAGCAGAGAGCGGATCAGCGAGCGGAAGCAGAGAGCGGATCAGCGAGCGGAAGCAGAGAGCGGATCAGCGGCGGAAGCAGAGAGCGGATCAGCCAGCGGAAGCAGAGAGCGGCGGCGTCTCCCACAGGCACGTAGCCCTTGAAAGCACCGAGCAAGTTCACCTGAGGTAAAGCCGGCAGCTGACCAGTAGAAATAACCGGCAGTGAGAAATTAAAGTCGATCGCTCAGCGGGTGGTGGAAACTTAAAGCGACGGTGATTCAGCTGAACACGGAAAGCGCCGAAGCACCTATAAAAACGGCAAAGATGACTTCAACATTTAATGTAAGTTCTATCTGCTCTCTGCCCATCGAGGGCACGTTTATATGTTGTGTGTCCTGCAGTATGTACAGCTCAGGTTTTCCGGCCGACAGTGCAGATAGCTTCACCTGCCAAAATGTTTAGTTAATTTAGAGTTGGTCGGGAAAATACGAATTGGAGGACGCGTTAGGAATCTGATAGCGATTAGGCAAACCGAAAATTGGATCGACTCGGTTTGTTTAGACAATTCGGCTACATCTGATTCGGCTTCAGTCTCTCCAGGTCCCACTGTAGTCAGTGCGAGGCGAAATCAGCAGCACCAATTCAGCCACAGGGCGAGTGGGTAACAGTAAGACGGGGGTCTAAGAATCCAAAATTTAGTCCCCCAGCACCCAGGTCACCAATTCGGACCCAGAACAGGTTCTCAGCTCTCCGCGCCCTGTGGAAACTGAGAATAATAAAGTGCTCATAATTGGCGATTCCATAGTGCGGAATGTTAGAATTCCAAACTATGTTAAACCAGCAGTTAATGTTAAGTGCCTTGCAGGGGCCAAGATTTCTGGCATAAAGGCCGCATTGGACCGTGTTGCCGACGATGAAGTATCTACCTTATTGCTGCATGTCGGCACTAATGATATTTATTTACAGCAATCTGAGGTATTAAAGCGGAACTTCATCTCTCTATGCACCAAAGCTAAAACAAAATGTCGGAATTTAATTGTATCTGGTCCCTTACCAAGATTATATAGAGGGGATGTGATTTATAGCAGATTGCATTCCTTTCACTGCTGGCTAGAAACCTGGTGTGCAAATAAAAGCATAGCATTTGTGAACAATTGGGATGATTTTTGGGAAAGGCCTGGATTTTTCAGAAGAGATGGTCTTCATCCTAACTGGAGGGATCTTATGTATTATCCCAAAATATGGCAGCAAAACTGCCTGGTTGACTGATTAGAGCACCATCCAGGCCGCAGTCATGTGATCTTAAATCACAGGCTGTTGTTTATCCCACCTGTTATTTTCCTGAAGCTGTTACCCATAATCCCTGTTGTGGGGCATCCAGTAAATTTAGTCTTGATACAAACCATAAATTAATTGATAACCAAAAATAAGGTGTATAATTAGACCAAGGGATAAAACCAGACACTCCACCAGGGGCATCTGTAATAGAAATTTAATTCAAATTAAAACAAAAAATATATCAGCAGTTCAGAAAGAACCATGCAGTTTTAAATGCTGTTTATTGAACATTCGCTCTCTTGGCACTAAAGCTGTTTTGGTAAATGATATATATTAAGTACAAAATCTGATCTGTGTCTTCTTACTGAAACCTGGCTTAGTAAATGTGACACTGTTCCCCTAGCTGAGGCGTCACCAGATGGATACTCGTTCCTTCATAAGTCTAGAGATTCTGGTCGAGGAGGAGGCCTTGGAATAATTCATTGTAACAAAATGCAAATCACTCCTAAAAATTTAGGCAACTTTACATCCTTTGAGGCATTCATTTTAAATATTAAAACAGATTCCAACACAATTATAGTGCTAGTCTACAGACCACCAGGGCCATATTCATTGTTCATGACTGAATTTAGCAACCTTCTGTCTGATTTGGCTATAAATTATGATCACGTAGTTCTGATGGGGGATTTTAATGTACACATTGATGTGGAAACTGACACTTTTAGCAAATGTTTTACTTATTTGTTAAATTCAGTAGGATTTTGTCAGATTGTCAAAGGTCCAACTCATAATCATAACCATACATTAGATTTAATTATAACTTACAAAGTTGAAATTCAAAATTTAAATATTACTCCATTAAATGTAGTTATTTCCGATCACTTCTTAATTACATTTGATTTAGTTCTGCCCATGCCAGCGAACTCAGCAGATTAAAACAAAGACAGTGCGACATCTAGATTGTAATTCTGCTTCAAAATTTATAGATACCTTGAGTAAGTCGAGTGTAATTGTGGAAAACAATTTAGATCAGCTAATATCACATTACTAGCAAAATACCCACGCTTCGCAGCGGAGAAGTAGTGTGTTGAAGAAGCAATGAAAAAGAAAAGGAAACATTTTGAAAATAAAGTAACATGATTGTCAATGTAATTGTTTTGTCACTGTTGTGAGTGATGAGTGTTGCTGTCATATATACATACATATATATCTACATATATACACATACATATACATACACACATATATACACACACATATATATATATACATACACACACACATATATAAAAATATATATACATATACATACATATCTACATATACACACACAGCTATTTCGTATCAGTGCAATACACTGCTTGTTAAAACGGATAACTCCCGCTCTTACGTGCAAGTCTGCGTGGATATTATGAACTATCATATTTGTTCAAGTTCTATTTAAATTTTAAATAGAAGGAATTTTTATTTAGTCGACAGAAATATGTTTGGTAGGAATGGTAAAAACAGACAGGAATATTATTTTGAATAAATCAACTCAAACCTTAAATAACTTAAAAGAACAAACATTCAAATTTCTTTACTCTTATGTAATTTTATATAAAAAATAAACTTAGATTTTAAATATCCCAAAAGATTTTGCTCTCCATAAAAATATATCCTGTCAAAATTATACAAATTCAAATATGAACATGCTGCATAACAAAACCTGGAAATATAAATAAAATGTGTTCCTTTCAGCAATAACAAATCAAATCATTCAGTTGTCTTTGCTCATATGTCATTTTAGAGCTGGACGCCTGGCATCTTTTTGGCAACAGGTTCGTTTCTGTTTGGTGTGAGGTTCTGTGTTGTGGAGATTCTCAGGATGGATTGCAGGTGCTCATCAGTGAGGCGACTCCTGTGTGCTGTTTTGTTAGTCTTTATCACTGAGAAGAGCTTCTCACACAGATATGTGCTACCAAACATGCACAAGGTTCGAGCCGCATGTAGACGGACTTTTTGTTCTTCAAAGTCACCAAAGCGCCGTGCAAACTCAGTGCTTCAGTTTATCAGCAAAGTGCGTATTTGGGAACACCGTAGTGACGACTTGGTTTAACATTACTTGGCAACAGGGAAAGTTGCACTGGTGCATTTGTGTCTCCCATAAAAGCAGCTTCACTTGAAATCACTTTGTGATTGTGCACGGTAAAAGCGTCCGCTGAAGTGTCAGATTCTTATTTAATTCTTCTGCTTTCTGTATCTTCTGCATTGCATTCAGGTTACCCTGATGTTTTGTCTCATAGTGCCGTCTTAGATTAAATTCTGTAATTACAGCCACATTAGCTCCACAAATGAGACACACGGGTTCAGTAAACATATACTCAGCCTCCCATCGGTTTTTAAAGGCTCTATTTTCAGAATCAACTTTTCTCTTCAGCATCATGTGAGCTAGCTTCGCAATAACTTGCAGCATCATAAGCTAGACTTGATTAACGCGGTAAGTGTTAGGCAAGGCAGCTGAAGCGCTGCATTATGGGATCTGTAGTTTATTGTGTTACCAGCGCTTCATATACCCGGCCATTAATAACAATAATACAGTATATAAAATGATCTCGGGCGGATATAATTACGCGGGCCGGATGTGGCCCGCCCTTGAGTTTGACACATATGGACTAAATAGAACTTGAAAAGATATATTTTTCAAATGTGATCGCAATTCAGATAGAGTTGACGCGCACTACAGCCTGCATGCCTCAATAAGTCATCCTCCCTCGCTCTTACTTTTTACCGTTCATCTAATGAATACACTGAGTATGGCTTTACCAAAACAATCATTGATGGCGAATAAAGTATCCATTATTCGAGTATGTAGATCGGGATATATATATACATATATATATATACCCAGATGTATCAGAAGTAGTGTGTTAAAAAGCTAGAAAAGAAAAGGGAACATTTTAAAAATAACGTAACATGACTGTCAATATACAGTATTTGTTTTGTGAGTGTTACTGAGTGTTGCTGTCATCAAGGATTTGATTATCATTATTTCTTTCAATCAGGTTCGTATTTGTAGGATGTGTTGTGTTCAAGTTACATTCCGTGTTTGTCAATCGTTGTAAAGATGACAGGTTTCATTCATCGATTCGTTTCTTACTGCATCAATAAACAGCTCGTCTTCTTCTTTATCTGAGACCTGACACACTGCATGCACGGGTTTTTACACTGTCTTCCTTTAGCGGGGCATTGACTTTTTCCACCGTGTGCTTTGTTTCCACAGTAGCTGGATTTATGAATATGCTTGTCTGTATCAGGCGCTTCATATTTTTGCTGCCTTTTCAATTGTGTAATTCGGTTTTGTTCAGCGCTCTTTGGAACTGTTGCTTTTATCTGTGCACTCGTCCAGTTCCGTGAGCCGCTTTCGTGTACATGCATCGAAGTTCCCAGCTGTGCTGGTGCCATCTCGTGCTATGTCCATGGCTGTATTTAATGTTACCTTAGTCCTGGCACTTAAAACTTTCTCTCGCAGTTTCGCTGAGTTTGTGCCAAACACCACCCTGACCATCTCATCTTCCTCTGCATAAGCACAGTCCTTAACCCGTGAATATTTAGTGGGAGTTTGCTATTGGATTGCCGCTGACGGACGGCCTTATATGGGCAGGCACTAAATTACAAACGCCAGCGCAGCCTGTCTATGAACTTAATTTAAAGTGTAGGTTTACATGTGCTTTGTTTCAGTAGCAGAACTCATGAATATGGTTGTATATGTCACTTTCGCCGCTTCTTATTGTTTCGCTGCCTTCTCAATTATATAATGCATGTTTTCTTCAGCGCTTTTGAGGTCTTCCTGGTTTTCTATGTACTGCGTGATTACGTGGAGGCGTGATGATGTCACACGAAACTCCCCCACGGCGTTCAAGCTCATCTCCATTACAGTAAATGGAGAAAACAGCTTCCAGTTATGACCATTACGCGTAGAATTTCGATATAAAACCTGCCCAACTTTTGTAAGGAAGCTGTAAGGAATGAACCTGCCAAATTTCAGCCTTCCACCCACGGGAAGTTGGAGAAGTGAGTGAGTGAGTGAGTGAGTGAGTGAGTGAGTGAGTGAGTGAGTGCTTGCTTGCTTGCTTGCTCTGTCTTTGACTTAAAAGTCAGACCTAGACCCACACATACTAAATAACTATAGGCCTATTTCAAATTTACCATTTCTCTCTAAAATACTAGAAAAAGTAGTCACCAGTCAGCTTCAGTCACACCTTACGCATTACAATTTATTTGAGAAATTCCAGTCTGGCTTTCGACTGGTCATAGTACAGAAACAGCACTAACGGGTTGTAAATGACATTCTGATATCCTCTGATGAAGGAAATTCCACTGTAATTATGTTGTTGGACTTACGTGCAGCATTTGACACCATTGACTATTCTATTTTACTGCACAGGCTAGAAAGCGATGTTGGGCTTACAGGCCCCGTGCTAAGCTTGGTTCAGTTCTTATTTATCAAATCGATTCCAGTATGTACAGAAATGTGCAGACAGTACTCCATCATTATACACAGAAGTTCAATATGGTGAATCCGCAGGGCTCAGTACTGGGACCTTTACTGTTTTCACTTTACATGCTTCCACTGGGATCTCTCATTAGGAAACATAATGTTAATTTTCACTTTCGTATGCAGATGACACCCAGTTATACCTTTCATTTAAATCAAATGAAGTTTCTCCGATGTTGTCTTTAATTAGTTGTGTTAGTGAATTAAAGGAATGGATGAATGAGAACTACTTGTCTTTAAATACAGATAAAACAGAGATGTTAATTGTTGGAGGGAATGACGCTGATCACAGCAATATTTTGTTGTCATTTAACTCAGTTGGAATCCCAATTAATTTTACTGAATCAGCCCGCAATCTAGGAGTTATCTTTGACTCTAGCATGTCATTTAAAGCACATATTACAAAGTCGTCCAAAACATGTTTTTCCATCTTAAAAATGTTAGGAAATTAAGGCGCTTTCTAAATAAACAGGATTGTGAGAAATTAATTCATGCATTTATCTCTAGTAGGATTGACTACTGCAATGCGGTGTTCACTGGCTGTTCAAATTGTTCTCTATACAGCCTCCAGTTAATCCAAAATGCGCTGCAAGAATTATTACAAGAACAAGAAAATATGAACACATAACTCCAGTTCTTAAATCTTTACACTGGCTCCCAGTTAAGTTTAGGGCAGATTTCAAAATCCTCCTTTTAACATATAAAGTATTAAATGGCCAAGGTCCGCTTACTTGTCTGAACTTATCATGACTTACAAACCTGAGCGCCATTATTAAGATCTCAAGATGCCGGTCTGCTTAGGATTCCAAGGATTAATAAAATAACAGTGGGAGGTCGAGCTTTTAGTTACAGGGCCCCTAAACTGTGGAATGGTCTTCCTGCTTCCATAAGAGATGCCCCTTCAGTCTCAGCCTTTAAATCCCGGCTGAAGACTCACTACTTCAGTTTAGCATATCCTGACTAGAGCTGCTGATTAACTGTACATACTGCATCTCTGTTGTTAGTCATTAGCACTATAACATAAGTAACATGATAATTATATTTGAATACTAACCCTCACCTATTCTGTTTCTTTTCTCGGTACCCAAATGTGGCATTGGTGCCACGCCCACCTGCCAAGTTGTTTGCCTGCCTATGGTAAAGTCATCCCTGATGGAGGATCACAGGAATCATGGGAAAGAGGGTCCTTTCATCGGAGCAACGTTTCAGCCGTGGCATGGCCAAATGGGGAGGCAGCTAGATGGATGAGGTCTCCAGGACTCTAAAAATATCCAAACCTAATTATGTCATATCATCTACTGTTAAACCGTAATTCTAAAATTTTATTATTATGCTGTCTTAAGGAATTGTTCTGTTCTGTGTATTGTATTGTATTGACCCCTACTTTTGACACCCACTGCACACCCAACCTACCTGGAAAGGGGTCTCTTTGAACTGCCTTTCCGAGGTTTCTTCCATTTTTCCCTACAAGGTTTTATTGGGAGTTTTTCCTTGTCTTCTCAGAGAGTCAAGGCTGGGGGCTGTCAAAAGGCAGGGCCTGTTAAAGCCCATTGCGGCACTTCAAAAATATATCAGCAGTTCAGAAAGAACCATGCAGTTTTAAATGCTGTTTATTGAACATTCGCTCTCTTGGCAGTAAAGCTGTTTTGGTAAATTATATATATATTAAGTACAAAATCTGATCTGTGTCTTCTTACTGAAACCTGGCTTAGTAAATGTGACACTGTTCCCTAGCTGAGGCGTCACCAGATGGATACTCGTTCCTTCATAAGTCTAGAGATTCTGGTCGAGGAGGAGGCCTTGGAATAATTCATTGTAACAAAATGCAAATCACTCCTAAAAATTTAGGCAACTTTACATCCTTTGAGGCATTCATTTTAAATATTAAAACAGATTCCAACACAATTATAGTGCTAGTCTACAGACCACCAGGGCCATATTCATTGTTCATGACTGAATTTAGCAACCTTCTGTCTGATTTGGCTATAAATTATGATCACGTAGTTCTGATGGGGGATTTTAATGTACACATTGATGTGGAAACTGACACTTTTAGCAAATGTTTTACTTATTTGTTAAATTCAGTAGGATTTTGTCAGATTGTCAAAGGTCCAACTCATAATCATAACCATACATTAGATTTAATTATAACTTACAAAGTTGAAATTCAAAATTTAAATATTACTCCATTAAATGTAGTTATTTCCGATCACTTCTTAATTACATTTGATTTAGTTCTGCCCATGCCACGAACTCAGATTAAAACAAAGACAGTGCGACATCTAGATTGTAATTCTTCTTCAAAATTTATAGATACCTTGAGTAAGTCGAGTGTAAACGTGGAAAACAATTTAGATCAGCTAATATCACATTACTAGCAAAATACCCACGCTTCGCAGCGGAGAAGTAGTGTGTTGAAGAAGCAATGAAAAGAAAAGGAAACATTTGAAAATAAAGTAACATGATTGTCAATGTAATTGTTTTGTCACTGTTGTGAGTGATGAGTGTTGCTGTCATATATATATATATATATATATATATATATATATATATATATATATATATTTACACACACACACATAAACATATATATATATACATATCTATACATATATACATACATATATATCTACATATATACACATACATATACATGCACACATATATACACACATATATATATATACATACACACACACATATATACACATATATATACATATACATACATATCTACATATACACACACAGCTATTTCGTATCAGTGCAATACGCTGCTTGTTAAACGGATAACTCCGCTCTTACGTGCAAGTCTGCGTGGATATTATGAACTATACGTATTTGTTCAAGTTCTATTTAAATTTTAAATAGAAGGAATTTTTATTTAGTCGACAGAAATATGTTTGGTAGGAATGGTAAAAACAGACAGGAATATTATTGTGAATAAATCAACTCAAACCTTAAATAACTTAAAAGAACAAACATTCAAATTTCTTTACTCTTATGTAATTTTATATAAAAAATAAACTTAATTTTAAATATCCCAAAAGATTTTGCTCTCCATAAAAATATATCCTGTCAAAATTATACAAATTCAAATATGAACATGCTGCATAACAAAACCTGGAAATATAAATAAAATGTGTTCCTTTCAGCAATAACAAATCAAATCATTCAGTTGTCTTTGCTCATATGTCATTTTAGAGCTGGACGCCTGGCATCTTTTTGGCAACAGGTTCGTTTCTGTTTGGTGTGAGGTTCTGTGTTGTGGAGATTCTCAGGATGGATTGCAGGTGCTCATCAGTGAGGCGACTCCTGTGTGCTGTTTTGTTAGTCTTTATCACTGAGAAGAGCTTCTCACACAGATATGTTGCTACCAAACATGCACAAGGTTCGAGCCGCATGTAGGCGGACTTTTTTTGTTCTTCAAAGTCACCAAAGCGCCGTGCAAACTCAGCGCTCAGTTTATCAGCAAAGTGCGATTTGGGAACACCGTAGTGACGACTTGGTTTAACATTACTTGGCAACAGGGAAAGTTGCACTGGTGCATTTGTGTCTCCCATAAAAGCAGCTTCACTTGAAATCACTTTGTGATTGTGCACGGGTTAAAACGTCCGCTGAAGTGTCAGATTCTTATTTAATTCTTCTGCTTTCTGTATCTTCTGCATTGCATTCAGGTTACCCTGATGTTTTGTCTCATAGTGCCGTCTTAGATTAAATTCTGTAATTACAGCCACATTAGCTCCACAAATGAGACACACGGGTTCAGTAAACATATACTCAGCCTCCCATCGGTTTTAAAGGCTCTATTTTCAGAATCAACTTTTCTCTTCAGCATCGTGTGAGCTAGCTTCGCAATAACTTGCAGCATCATAAGCTAGACTTGATTAACGCGTAAGTGTTCGGCAAGGCAGCTGAAGCGCTGCATTATGGGATCTGTAGTTTATTGTGTTACCAGCGCTTCATATACCCGGCCATTAATAACAATAATACAGTATATAAAATGATCTCGCGGCGGATATAATTACACGCCGGGCGGATGTGGCCCCCTTGAGTTTGACACATATGGACTAAATAGAACTTGAAAAGATATATTTTTTCAAATGTGATCGCAATTCAGATAGAGTTGACGCAAGACTACAGCCTGCATGCCTCAATAAGTCATCCTCCCTCGCTCTTACTTTTTACCGCTCATCTAATGAATACACTGAGTATGGCTTTACCAAAACAATCATTGATGGCTAATAAAGTATCCATTATTCGAGTATGTAGATCGGGATATATATATACATATATATATATACCCGCGTCGCAGCGAGAAGTAGTGTGTTAAAAAGCTAGAAAAGAAAAGGGAACATTTTAAAAATAACGTAACATGACTGTCAATATACAGTATTTGTTTTGTGAGTGTTGCTGTCATCAAGGATTTGATTATCATTATTTCTTTCAATCAGGTTCGATTTGTAGGATGTGTTGTGTTCAAGTTACATTCCGTGTTTGTCAATCGCTGTAAAGATGACAGGTTTCATTCATCGATTCGTTTCTTACTGCATCAATAAACAGCTCGCCTTCTTCTTTATCTGAGACCTGACACACTGCATGCACGGGTTTTTTACACTGTCTTCCTTTAGCGGACATTGACTTTTTCCACGTGGTGCTTTGTTTCCGCAGTAGCTGGATTTATGAATATGCTTGTATGTATCAGACGCTTCATATTTTTGCTGCCTTTTCAATTGTGTAATTCGTTTTGTTCAGCGCTTTTGGAACTGTTGCTTTTATCTGTGCACTGCGCCAGTTCACGTGAGCCGCCGGTGTACATGCATCGAAGTTCCCCAGTTGTGCTGGTGCCATCTCGTGCTATGTCCATGGCTGTATTTAATGTTACCTTAGTCCTGGCACTTAAAACTTTCTCTCGCAGTTTCGCTGAGTTTGTGTCAAACACCACCCTGACCATCTCATCTTCCTCTGCATAAGCACAGTCCTTCACCCGTGAATATTTAGTGGAGTTTGCTATTGGATTGCCGCTGACGGACGGCCTTATATGGGCAGGCACTAAATTACAAACGCCAGCGCAGCCTGTCTATGAACTTAATTTAAAGTGTAGGTTTACATCGTGCTTTGTTTCCGAAGTAGCAGAACTCATGAATATGGTTGTATATGTCACTTTCGCTTCTTATTGTTTCGCTGCCTTCTCAATTATATAATGCATGTTTTCTTCAGCGCTTTTGGAGGTCTTCCTGGTTTTCTATGTACTGCGTGATTACGGGAGGCGTGATGATGTCACACGAAACTCCCCACGGCGTTCAAGCTCATCTCCATTACAGTAAATGGAGAAAACTGCTTCCAGTTATGACCATTACGCGTAGAATTTCGATATAAAACCTGCCCAACTTTTGTAAGGAAGCTGTAAGGAATGAACCTGCCAAATTTCAGCCTTCCACCCACACGGGAAGTTGGAGGGAGGGAGTGAGTGAGTGAGTGAGTGAGTGAGTGAGTGAGTGAGTGAGTGCTTGCTTGCTTGCTTGCTTGCTTTGACTTAAAAAGTCAGACCTAGACCCACACATACTAAATAACTATAGGCCTATTTCAAATTTACCATTCTCTCTAAAATACTAGAAAAAGTAGTCACAAGTCAGCTTCAGTCACACCTTACGCATTACAATTTATTTGAGAAATTCCAGTCTGGCTTTCGCACTGGTCATAGTACAGAAACAGCACTAACGGGTTGTAAATGACATTCTGATATCCTCTGATGAAGGAAATTCCACTGTAATTATGTTGTTGGACTTAAGTGCAGCATTTGACACCATTGACCATTCTATTTTACTGCACAGGCTAGAAAGCGATGTTGGGCTTACAGGCCCGTGCTCGCTTGGTTCAGTTCTTATTTATCAAATCGATTCCAGTATGTACAGAAATGTGCAGACAGTACTCCATCATTATACACAGAAGTTCAATATGGTGTCCCGCAGGGCTCAGTACTAGGACCTTTACTGTTTTCACTTTACATGCTTCCACTGGGATCTCTCATTAGGAAACATAATGTTAATTTTCACTCGTATGCAGATGACACCCAGTTATACCTTTCATTTAAATCAAATGAAGTTTCTCCGATGTTGTCTTTAATTAGTTGTGTTAGTGAATTAAAGGAATGGATGAATGAGAACTACTTGTCTTTAAATACAGATAAAACAGAGATGTTAATTGTTGGAGGGAATGACGCTGATCACAGCAATATTTTGTTGTCATTTAACTCAGTTGGAATCCCAATTAATTTTACTGACTCAGTCGCAATCTAGGAGTTATCTTTGATTCTAGCATGTCATTTAAAGCACATATTACAAAGTCGTCCAAAACATGTTTTTTCCATCTTAAAAATGTTAGGAAATTAAGGCGCTTTCTAAATAAACAGGATTGTGAGAAATTAATTCATGCATTTATCTCTAGTAGGATTGCCTACTGCAATGCGGTGTTCACTGGCTGTTCAAACTGTTCTCTATACAGCCTCCAGTTAATCCAAAATGCGGCTGCAAGAATTATTACAAGAAAATATGAACACATAACTCCAGTTCTTAAATCTTTACACTGGCTCCCAGTTAAGTTTAGGGCAGATTTCAAAATCCTCCTTTTAACATATAAAGCATTAAATGGCCAAGGTCCGCTTACTTGTCTGAACTTATCATGACTTACAAACCTGGCGCACATTAAGATCTCAAGATGCCGGTCTGCTTAGGATTCCAAGGATTAATAAAATAACAGTGGGAGGTCGAGCTTTTAGTTACAGGGCCCCTAAACTGTGGAATGGTCTTCCTGCTTCCATAAGAGATGCCCCTTCAGTCTCAGCCTTTAAATCCCGGCTGAAGACTCACTACTTCAGTTTAGCATATCCTGACTAGAGCTGCTGATTAACTGTACATACTGCATCTCTGTTGTTAGTCATTAGCACTAAAACATAAGTAACATGATAATTATATTTGAATACTAACCCTCACCTATTCTGTTTCTTTTCTCGGTACCCAAATGTGGCAACTGGTGCCACGGCCCACCTGCCAAGTTGTTTGCCTGCCTATAGTAAAGTCATCCCTGATGGCGGATCACAGGAATCATGGGAAGAGGGTCCTTTCATCGGAGCAACGTTTCAGCCGTGGCATGGCCAAATGGGGAGGCAGCTAGATGGATGAGGTCTCCAGGACTCTAAAAATATCCAAACCTAATTATGTCATATCATCTACTGTTAAACCGTACTTCTAAAATTTTTATTATTATGCTGTATTAAGGAATTGTTCTGTTCTGTGTATTGTATTGTATTGACCCCCTACTTTTGACACCCACTGCACACCCAACCTACCTGGAAAGGGGTCTCTCTTTGAACTGCCTTTCCCGCGGTTTCTTCCACTTTTCCCTACAAGGTTTTATTGGGAGTTTTCCTTGTCTTCTCAGAGAGTCAAGGCTGGGGGGCTGTCAAAAGGCAAGGCCTGTTAAAGCCCATTGCGGCACTTCCTGTGTGATTTTGGGCTATACAAAAATAAACTGTATTGTATAATAATTTAAAGTTAGTTAAAATTTAAATAGGCACAAAAAATAGTCAAAGGACAGCTGTTTTAAATACTACACTTGGTAAATTGTAATTTTTCACTGCACTTAAGTAGGATGACACTGTATGACATAGCCAAACAAACATCCCATCTGTTTGTTCACACCAGTGAAACTCCAGTAACGAATCTGAAATATTGTTGACTGGTAACTTAAAGGAATTAATTATACTATAGTATTAGCAGCAGTTATGGAAAAAGATGATCCACTGTGGCAACCCCTAACGTGAGCAGCTGAAAGAAGAAGAAGATAGTATTAGCAGCAGTAGTACTGAGTAGAGTAAAATTATTACTTATATGTTACACACACTACTCTACAGTGCCAAGATAAACAGGAATGTATTAAAACTGGTGCATTATGTAATTAATGTAATTATCATAATACACCTGTTTATTAAATATGTTAATTAACATTATGAAAGGTATACTATCTATGGCAAATAGTAAACATCAAGTCAAATCAAATTTTGTTACATACAAATTATAGACACAGTACAATATGCACTGAAATGGTTAGATGCTCCTTTGACTGTACCTTGAGGTGAATGTAAAAGGACAATAACAATACATAGCTTTATAAATTCAAAAATCATTAATAATGGCTACTACTGTAAATAGATGGCTTAATGTAAATTGTGAGATTGTGAGACAGCTGACAATGGGGCATCATGTATTTCTAGATACCTTCCTTATTTAATATGTGGATTGACTACGACAAAAAAAATCCTTAAGTCTCTCTCTGAGCTGGACTTT